>NC_142933.1:21287748-21422748 GCF_046866305.1 Octopus bimaculoides
ATGTATTATGTATATATATATATGTATATATATATGTATATATGTATGTATATGTATGTATATATATGTATATGTATATATATATATATACGTGTATATATATATATGTGTGTGTATATTATATATATATATATATATGTATATATATATAGATAGCTGCAGGCATGGTTGTGTGGTTAAGAAGCTTGCTTTACAACCATGTGATTTCAGGTTCAGACCCACTGCAGGTGTCTTCTGTTATAACCCTGGACGAGCAAAAGCTTTGTGAGTGAATTTTGGTAGTCAGAAATGTGTGGAACCCCTTGTGTGTGTGTGTGTGTGTGTGTCTCCCTCTCTCTTTACTTTGTTAGTCCTGGCACGACCTGACCTTGACAACTGGTATTGGTTTGTTTTGTCCTTATAATTTAGAAGTTTGACAAAAGACTGATAAAATAAGTGCTAGACTTTAAAAAAAATAAGTACTGGGGTCAATTTATTCAACTAAAACCTTTCAAGTTGGTGCCCCAGCTTAGCCACAACCAGAAACTGAAACAAGTAAATGAGTAGTTTTAAATTAGGTGGATTATTAGGGATCATAAAAAACATCATTTAGTGCCATAACGTGTAGCTCTTCCAAAGGGGGAGAGGTACAGACTATGCCCTATTAGCAGAGACAGTGATACTGATTATCTCCACAAATAATGCAACAGTTGTACAGACTGTCAGTCAAATGAACATGTTTCTTCACCAAAGTTGGATGTGATCCAATGAGGGAGCCTCTTTGCGGTTGTTTCACCTGCTTGAAAAAGCTACCAAATTTTCCTCAACTCACTTTGTACCATCTTATAAAATGCATTGGATAATGTGTACCTGGATATGCAAGATGTTGGAACAGTCACAGGAACATCTTTCATCATATATCTGTTTTAATCAGAGATGATCTTGGTATAATGTATCATTTAAAATGATGCAACATACAAAGTAGATTTTATCCATCATTGATTTAGCATCTCTACCTGGCTGTTAGGTTCTTTTAGTCGAGCCCTCTCTGTTACAAATATTTGGGGCTGGTCCCCTGTGTAAGGATACCTTCCTCTTTTGAGTCTCACCAGCTTTGTAAAGTGGCATAGGCACTACTCTTTTTTTTCTCTCACTAAACAATAATGTGTGTTGTAGTTTAGTTTGATGGTAGCCACCTGGTAATGTAGGTGTAAAAATGCTAGTAGAGTGAGATAGGGATGTTGATGCTATAACGATGATGGTTATGGAGTAGTGATTACTATTAAACATGGGTTTAAAGATGTCAGGTGCAGAACAAACCTGACAGATACTTCTCTCCTTCCCGTCACAATAAGAAGACAACTCTGAATATTTTAAAAAATTTTTATTTTGGACACATTATCCTTATTTTGATACACACACACACTGTACAATATGCTGTATACATATGCACATACTAACCATGCTGCACACATGCACACTGCAGAAGTCATTGGTGATACAAATTTCAGTTGTTTGGCCTAACACACACACACTCTGCAAAGAGATGCTGTCTACACCTACAGGAACACCCTACTAGACATGCTAATGTCCTCCACTTCTCAATATGACTCCTCCATAAGTATATTGCCTGATGATAAAACTATCACATTTAATGCCAGTTTCACTTCATACAATAGAGCTCCGTCTGTCTCCAGTGTATCACAACTGACTTAGGGCTAAACCACAATGAGCAGACCCAGACCAACCATTAATAAAATAAGCATGTGCTTTCAGCATCAGAAGATTTTTCCTGGATTTACAGAAATTAATAAAAAAAGTCTAAAAGATTTGCATTTTTTCCCCTGTTGTTTTAGTTCTTTGTTTATATTGCATAATACTTTTCATTGTTAAATAAATAATATTAAAAGAAAAAAAAATTTGAATTTTAGTTCTGGAGGATGGCCTTGAAGAAACCGAATATTTTAAACTATTATTTCATATTCAAAGACAATAGAATGTGGCATGAGCAATATTTGACTGCTATTTCTTGCAAGCTGAGTGACTGTAGTCTCAATTGTTGATTCAGAAATAAGTTGAGTGTGACTATCTGACTGATTGAGTAATTGAGATTGCATAATCAAATTTAAGCGAGACAAGTTTTAATACCCATGTCTCTCCATCAATGACATAAGTGCAGAGGGAGGCCGAACGGAGTCAAAATAACAACAATAACACCACACCATGCATATGTAAAAAAAACGACATACATGATCACAAACTCAGATTCATACGTACGTGCAATTCGAACATACGTGCATCCGTTCGAGCGGATTTCGAACGTACGTGCGTCCGTTCGGCCTCGCTCTGCACGTACGTCCGTTCGAGCGGGATTCGAACCTACGTGCGTCCGTTCGGCCTCGCTCTGCACGTACGTCCGTTCGAGCGGAATTAGAACGTACGTGCGTCAGTCCGGCCTCCCTCTGCACGTACATCCGTTCGAGCGGAATTCTAAGGTACGTGCGTCCGTCCGGCCTCCCTCTGCACGTACATCCGTTCGAGCGGAATTCTAAGGTACGTGCGTCCGTTCGGCCTCCCTCTGCACGCACGTCCGTTCGGACTTCCACTGTACGTACGTCCGTTCGGGCGGATTTCGAACGGACGAGCGTCCGTTCGGGTGGAATTCGAACGTACGTGCATCCGTTCGGGCTCACTCTGCACGTACTTCCGTTCGGGCGGAATTCGAACGTACGTGCGTCCGTTCCGTCTCCCTCTGCACGTACGTCCGTTCGGGCGGAATTCGAGCGTACGTGCGTCCGTTCCGGCTCCCTCTGCACGTAGGTCCGTTCGAGAGAAATTCGAACGTAGGTGCGTCCGTACGGCCTCCCTCTGCACGTAAGTCCGTTCGAGCGGAATTCGAACGTAATGCGTCCATTCGACCTCCCTCTGCACGTCCGTCCGTTCGAGCGGAATTCGAACGTACGTGCGTCCGTTAGGCCTCCCTCTGCACGTACGTCCGTTCGAGCGGAATTCGAACGTAATACGTAAGTTTGGGCTCCCTCTGCACGTCCGTCCGGCATTACTCTGTACGTCCGTCTGTTCGAGCGGAATTCGAACGTACGTGCGTCCGTTCGGCCTCCAGCTGCACGTACGTCCTATCGAGCGGAATGAGATCGGACGTGCTTCCGTTCGGGCTCCCTCTGCACGTACGTCGTTTGAGCGGAATTCGAACGTAATGCGTCCGATCGGCCTCCCTCTGCATGTACGTCCAATCGAACGGAATTTGAAAGTACGTGCGTCCGTTCGGCCTCCCTCTACACGTACGTCCTTTGGATCGGAATTCAGACGTACGTGCGTCCGTTCGGCCTCCCTCTGCACGTACGTCCATTCGAGCGGAATTCAAAAGTACTTGCGTCCGTTCGGCCTCTCTCTGCACGTACGTCCGTTCGAGCAGAATTCGAATGTACGTGCGTCCGTTCGGCCTCCCTCTGCACGTACCTCCGATCGTGCGGAATTCGAACGTAATGCGTCCGTTCGGGCTCCCTCTGCACGTCCGTTCGGCCTCCCTCTTCACGTCCGTCCGGCATTACTCTGCACGTCCATCCCTTCGAGCGGAATTCAAACGTACGTGCGTCCGTTCGGCCTCCAGCTGCACGTACGTCCGATGAAGCGGAATTCGATCGTGCGTGCGTCCGTTCGGCCTCCCTCTGCACGTACGTCCGTTCGAGCGGAATTCGAACGTAATACGTAAGTTTGGACTCCCTCTGCACGTCCGTCCGGCATTACTCTGTATGTCCGTCTGTTCGAGCGGAATTCGAACGTACGTGCGTCCGTTCGGCCTCCAGCTGCACGTACGTCCTATCGAGCGGAATGAGATCGGACGTGCGTCCGTTCGGGCTCCCTCTGCACGTACGTCGTTTGAGCGGAATTCGAACGTAATGCGTCCGATCGGCCTCCCTCTGCATGTACGTCCAATCGAACGGAATTTGAAAGTACGTGCGTCCGTTCGGCCTCCCTCTACACGTACGTCCTTTGGATCGGAATTCAGACGTACGTGCGTCCGTTCGGCCTCCCTCTGCACGTACGTCCATTCGAGCGGAATTCAAAAGTACTTGCGTCCGTTCGACCTCTCTCTGCACGTACGTCCGTTCGAGCAGAATTCGAATGTACGTGCGTCCGTTCGGCCTCCCTCTGCACGTACCTCCGATCGTGCGGAATTCGAACGTAATGCGTCCGTTCGGGCTCCCTCTGCACGTCCGTTCGGCCTCCCTCTTCACGTCCGTCCGGCATTACTCTGCACGTCCATCCCTTCGAGCGGAATTCAAACGTACGTGCGTCCGTTCGGCCTCCAGCTGCACGTACGTCCGATCAAGCGGAATTCGATCGTGCGTGCGTCCGTTCGGCCTCCCTCTGCACGTACGTCCGTTCGAGCGGAATTCGAACGTAATGCGTCAGTTTTAGCTCCCTCTGCACGTCCGTCCGGCCTCCCCCTGCACGTCCGTCCGGCATTACTCTGTACGTACGTACGATCTAGCGGAATTCGAACGTATTTGCGTCCGTTCGGCCTCCCTCTGCATGTACGTCGTTTGAGCGGAATTCGAACGTAATGCGTCCGATCGGCCTCCCTCTGCATGTACGTTCAATCGAGCGGAATTTGAAAGTACGTGCGTCCGTTCGCCCTCCCTCTGCACTTCCGTCCGTTCGAGCGGATTTCGAACGTACGTGCGTCAATTCGGTCTCCCTCTGCACGTACATCCGTTCGAGCTGAATTCGAACGTACGTGCGTCCGTTCGGCCTCCTTCTGCACGTACGTCCGTTCGGGCTCCCTCTGCACGTACATCCGTTCGAGTGGAATTCGAACGTACTTGCGTCCGTTCGTCCTCGCTCAGCACATACGTTCGTTCGAGCGGAATTCGATCGTACGTGCGTTCGTTCGAATTCCGCTCGAACGGACGGACGTGCAGAGGGAGCCCAAACGGACGCATTACGTTCGAATTCTGCTCGAAAGGACGTACGTGCAGAGGGAGACCGACCGGATGCACTTACGTTCGAATCCTGCTTGAACGGACGTACGTGCAGAGGGAGGCCGAACGGACGCACGTACGTTCGAATTCCGCTCGAACGGAGGTACGTGCAGAGGGAGGCCGAACGGACGTACGAACTTTCAAATTGCGCTCGAACGGACGTACGTGCAGAGGGAGGCCGAACGGACGCTCGTACGTTCGAATTCCGCTCGAACGGAGTTACGTGCAGAGGGAGGCCGAACGGACGGACGTAAGTTCGAATTCCGATCCAACGGACGTACGTGTAGATGCAGGCCGAACGGACGCACGTACTTCCGAATTCCGCTCGATGGGACGTACGTGCAGAGGGTGACCGAACGGACGCACGTATGTTCGAATTCCGCCCGAACGGATGTACGTACAAAGGGAGGCCGAATGGACGCACGTGCATTCGATTTCCACTCGAACGGACGTACGTGCAGAGGGACGCCGGTCGGACGCATTACGTTCGAATTCCGCTCGAACGGACGGACTTGCAGAATTCGAACGTACGTGCGTCCGTTCGGTTTCCCTCTGCACGTACGTCCGTTCGGGCTCCCTCTGCACGTACGTCCTTTCGAGCGGAATTCGAACGCACGTGCGTCCGTTCGGCCTCCCTCTGCACGTACGCCGTTCGTGTGTAATTCGAACGTACGTGCGTCTGTTCGGCCTCCCTCTGTACGTACGTCCGTTTGAGCGAAATTCGAACGTAAGTGCGTCTGTTCGGCCTCCCTCAGCAGCGTTCGAGTGGAATTCGAACTCACGTGCGTCCGTTCGGCCTCCCTCTGCGCCGTTCGAGTGGAATTCGAAAGTACATGCGTCCGTTCGGCCTCCCTCTGCACTGTTCTAGCGGAATTCGAACGTACGTGCGTCCGTTCGGCTTCCCTCTGCGCCGTTCGAGCGGAATTCAAACGTACGAGCATCTGTTCGGCCACCCTCTGCACCTTTCATGCGGAATTCGAACGGACGTGCGTCCGTTCGAGCGGAATTTGAAAGTACGATCGTCCTTTCGGCCTCCGTCTGCACAGTTCGAGCGGAATTCGAACGTACTTGCGTCTGTTCGGCCTCCCTCTGCACCGTTCGAGCGGAATTCGAAAGTACGAGCGTCCGTTCGGCCTCCTTCTGCAGCGTTCGCGTTGAATTCGGACGTACGTGCGAGCGTTCGGCATCCTTCAGCACATTTCAAGCGGAATTCGAACGTACGTGCGTCCGTTCGCCCCCCCCCTGCACCGTTCGAGCGGAATTCGAACGTAAATGCGTCCGTTCGGCCTCCCTCTGCGCCGTTCGAGCGGAATTCGAACGTACGTGCGTCCGTTCCGCCTCCCTCTGCGCCGTTCGAGCGGAATTCGAACGTACGTGCGTCCGTTTGGTCTCACTCTGCGCCGTTCGAGCCGAATTAGAACGTACGTGCGTCCGTTTGGTTTCTCTCTGTGCCGTTCGAGCGGAATTCGAACGTACGTGCGTCCGTTCCGCCTCACTCTGCGCCGTTCGAGCGGAATTCGAACGTATGTGCGTCCGTTCGGCCTCCCTCTGAGCCGTTTGATTCGAATTCAAACGTACGTCCGACCTGTAGTGAAACTACCTCCCGCCATTAGATACAAACTACTATCGCCATTACATACAATCTTCTCATTTAAATATAAATAAATGCGAGCGTAGTAGAGAATCCATTCCTTGTCATCACGTGACTGATCATTATTCGAATCGGCAAATTCTTCGAACCGTTCCCGCCAGAACGCAGACTGACCAATCACAGCCCTTAATAAGGTCACGTGATAGAGTATATTTCTGATATCTGGTGAGCCCCCTTAACGCTATAAATAGATCAACTCATACCCCACAAATTGGTCTCGGTCCAGTTTCTCTTAGAGACTGTTCCGTGTACCACACGACAGCAGCAGCAGCCAGCGACCACTTCAGCAGCTTCGTCCAGCCAACGATGACCACCGCCGTCGCCACATCAGCAACAAGAGTCTACGACTACTAACCAGCAACATCGTCATGACCAACACGATTACTACCAAGCAGCCTCTACACCACCAGCGTCAACACGACTTACTATGTACACCAAACCAAACCTCCGCGGCACATCTCTCTCTTCGATTCTGTTAGGTGACTCAGCTTCACCACGATAAATAAACAGACAAGAGTTCTTAAACAGACAAGAAATTCTCAGCCAGCGACGAACATCTGTATAACAAGAATCACGGCCCGGCATCGATGCCACGACATCACAACTAGTGATCAGCCCTGCCACACTCAGCCAACTCACTTCACATACAGATTCATATTATTGTGTACCCAAGAACTGGTATAATTGCTCTCGTGTTATTGACTCTCTTTCTATCTGCTGTAATAATACACATACACATACATGTATCACTCACATACACACTTTTCTTTGTATGACGGCCTGTCTTTGATTATGTTATATGTCGCGTTCACACTCACACATAGACATACATCTTTAACGCCATAATAAATATCTCTGTTATTCATCTAATACGGTTGTGGTCTTTCATTACTGGTCATCTATGTTATCGTCATATAACATATCATGTATATCATCATTGATATATATAATTGTGTGTTCGACCGTGCGACGCGTATAAATAAAAGGAGTCCTCTGTTTCTTCCATTCGTCACCATTTCTCCTTTTTGAGTTCGCACGGTCGTCCCTTACAGACCGTTCGAACTCCCTCTGCGCCGTTCCAGCGGAATTTGAACGTACGTGCGTCCGTTCTGCCTCCTTCCGCAGCGTTCGAGCGGAATTCGAACATACGTGCGTCCGTTCAGCCTCCATCTGCGCCCTTCGAGCGGAATTCGAACGTACGTGCGTCCGTTCGGCCTCCCTCTGAGCCGTTTGATTCGAATTCAAACGTACGTCCGACCGTTCGAACTCCCTCTGCGCCGTTCCAGCGGAATTTGAACGTACGTGCGTCCGTTCTGCCTCCTTCCGCAGCGTTCGAGCGGAATTCGAACATACGTGCGTCCGTTCGGCCTCCATCTGCGCCCTTCGAGCGGAATTCAAACGTATGTGCGTCCGTTCGGCCTCCCTCTGTGCCGATCATTCGATAGTAGTGCGCTACTTGTCAACCAGTACCTGCAGATTGTCAACCAGTAGTCAGCTGGTCAACATGTCTTTGTTTACATCAATGTAAACAAAGACATGTTGACCAGCTGACTACTGGTTGACAAGCAGCACACTACTATCGAATGTTCGCCCACTGGCCTACCCGTCGTGGTATGGCAACATAGAATGTAACGGCAAAAATAAATATTTTCTTATAAAAAATTATCTCCATCGTTCAATCATATAACCGTTACAAATGCTGACCCCGACGTGATTCGAACACGCAGCCTTACTACCGTTACAAGTGGTGACCCCGAACAAGAGAATCGCAGCCTTCACAAATACATCAACCGTTACATACTATATATTTTTTGTTGTTTTCCTCTCATGGTCATGGAATAAGTGTATATTGAGGATTTAAAACCTAACTGCTAGATGCTCAATCAGATACCTCAAGTGAACCATTGCAGCTTTAAGTGATCAGTCGATAAACCAAGCATGAGGATGTGGCGTGATAGGGTTTTCTCAATTATTCGAAAATTCGACTTCTTGTTCCCTATAAAATCCGTCTTTTTTTTTTTTTAGCGCTCAATCAATCACATATTTGAAGGCAACTGACTAACTCACTGCGGGCAGACAGTCAACGAAACTCTGACGCCACAGATCCCCTCGATGATTTGCGCAGATGACCGTATATTTTTGGACTGACCGCACAATGTCACACAGATAGCCCTACGTATTTGGAGCAGTTTTCATCTTCTCATTCGGCAATTATTAATATTGTTCATTGTGATTAGCTAACAACAAATATCATTATGTTCCGCAACAAATATCAAGTCAAATGTTCGTGAGCTTGCTTCAGTTATTATACACGTAGCCGACGAAATGTATCATCATAGATCAACTTAAGCGACAAGCACACTTCGCGACATTGGTGACATCCGACGTTCATTTTGACTTCAAGAAAAGTGAATCAAGGCAAAACAGAAAAGATTCGAGATCAGTTTTAACCACAAAACACTAACTAAAACATTTCCGTTAACACCCGGAACTTTTTTCTGTGGAAACCTAGTGCTTCACCTAACACCGTCTATCTTTATGATATAGTGAAGTGATCTATTTCACTGACGAAAGATGGGGAAAAAGGCAAAAGTTGGAAAGGCTCGTAAAGATCGATTTTATCAACTAGCCAAGGAGACAGGTGAGAAAACTATTTTAATTTTATTTATATTGTTCACGAAAAACACACGTTGTATTTTAGATACTTAATATATATAATTTTCAGCATGTATATTTTTAGAAAGCACGTGGCATGCTTGCACTGTAGCAAGACGGTCCAGATGGACTATATGTAATCTGAACCTTTCCCCACTTATTATTATTTTTTTTTTTACGGAATCCCACGTTTTAGGCTCTAGAGATTCCGATTCTGAAAAAAATTTTTCAAAAATCTCAATTTCAAAATTTCGATTCCCCCCACCCGGTTTTTATATAGATCCACAGGGTAAACCTAACCCTAACTCAAACTCTAACCCTAACCCTAACCCTGACCCTGACCCTAACCCTAAACCTAACCCTAACACTAGTTTTGTGAGATTTGGCTGTTATTTCTAGCATGTAAATAGCCTGCTTGGTGGGGGGGGGGGGAATTGAAATTTTTCCAACAATTTTTTTTCAGAATCGGAATCTCCATAGCCTAAAACATGGGATTCCGTTAAAAAAATTAATAAATAAGGGGTGGGGGAAGGTTCAGATTACATATAGTCCGAGAAAAAGATATGAGTAGGGAGGAGGGAATTTGAGAGGCTGACATTATTAGAAGGAAGGGTCAAATACAGTAATTAGTGTGGGGCTGGGGGAGAATGGAGTTGGATACAAGGGTAATGAGAAGAGGAGAGACAAGTGGAGCTGGAATGCCTAGTAGAGCTAGCATGAGCTCAACCAGCTGCAACAAGCAGAGACTGTTATAGTGGAAAAGAAAGGAGACAAAATGCCCTTTTCAGGATGTGGTATTGGGTGTTTCTGTACGCAGCACCATCTCTGTTGTGAGAGCAATACTCCATTGAGGACCTCATCTGAGTTTTGGGAATTATCTATAGTTGTTGGGGCCTGAAGTATCTTCTGGCTCTGAAGAAAAGAGCCAGATGTTGGGATGCGCACTTAGTTGTGCTAAGGCTGTGCTTTCACAAGAAGAGATCCTGGGTGATAGTGAGGTCCAACAATTGGAGCAGTTTCAAAGGCTCTAGTTGAGTGCTGCTTATGATTAAGGGAGTGTGGTGTGATGTTGTTTTCTTGATGGGAGTAGCATTTCTGGTTTCTTGTTAAAAGAGATAAAATTGGCATATTCCCGTTGAAGGATTCTTGTGAGAATTCTTTATGGAGTTAGTATGTGTTTAGTTTGCAAGTAAACAATCCTTTTTACTGTAGGTACAAGGCCTGAAATTGGTGGTGATGGGGGCTAGTTGATTACATCGACCTCAGTGCGTAACTTGTACTTAATTTATTGTCCCCAAAAAGATGAAAGGCAAATTCAACCTCGGTGACATTTGCAAGTAGACAATGTAGGAGGAGAAGAGTGGGGACCAAAACTGATCTCTGGACATACTGGAGTTGATAGAATAAAAGAGAGAAAGAGCGCAGTCAACATATGCAGCAATAATGTAAGGAAGCTTCTGATCTAAGAGAAGAGAGATACGTGGAGCCCAGAGGTGGAAATTTTCAATAGAGTTACATGCCAGATATGATGGAAAGGTCTTTTTATGTCAAAGATGACTACATTATTTTTACCAAATTCTTCAAAAGCAAGACCTCGCTGACAGGTAACAGAAGAGAGTCGATCACCAATACAATTTGGCTTTCTAGAACCTACTGGCAATCATTAAATGAAGTGATTCAAGCTATTGAAGGGCATTGTTACTAATGGCTGTCTCCATTACCTTACGGTTATTACAAGTGAGTGCAGTAGTTGTAGAGTCAGAGAAGTTACCTTTCTTAGGGATGGGACACACTAGTGTGCTACCAAAATCATGATAGATCTCTGTGGAGAGGGAGAAATTGAAAAGATAGGTGGCTCTGCGGGCAAAGTTATCGCAGATGTAAGATTTGAACTCCTGAATAAGTGGTAATTGCTCTGACAGATACCAGATAGTGCATCATATGAATATAATAGAATCCCTTTTTTCATACTTGTATGTATGTGTAAATCAGTGTATCAAACAAAAGCATCTTATTGGATTTAGGTATTGAGTTATTTCCCCTAATGCTATGGAAAACTTAACCATTTCATAAATAGGGATTATTGATAAAATACGTACCAGGTTAAGTATGGAATTGATATAATTAAAACCCTTGACAGTGCTGCCCCTGCATGGCTGAAACAAATATAAATGATTTAGAGAAAAAAAAGGAGTCTTATTTATGTTTTAATTAATTTTTCTCATTTTTTCTTTCTTTGCCAGGTTACAGAGCTCGATCTGCATTCAAGCTTATACAGTTAAACAGAAAATTTGAGTTTTTACAGAAGTCTCGAGTTGTTGTTGATTTATGTGCAGCTCCAGGTGGATGGTTGCAAGTATGTGTTGAAAATACTCCTGTTTCTGCTTTGGTTGTTGGTATGTTATTGTTTATTTATCAATTAAATAAATCATTATCAAAAGGATGCCTAACTGTTAGGATCAGTAGAGTGACAGTCAAACTGCCTTAACCCTTAAGCATTTAAACTGGCCATATTCAGCTCAAATATTGTACCTGTTTTATGTTCAAACTGACCAGATACAGCTTCTCACACCTACCCTACAATGTCATTCCAAAAAGTAAACAATCACTTAATGGAAATCTCAAAAGTATGCAATAATGCAAGATTAATTCAAAACTTTATGAATAAATAAACATTACATTTGTCAGAGTGATCTGAATGCTAAAGGGTTAAGGGATTTAGATGTGTCCTTTTACATTCTAAGCTGGAATTTGCCTGGGCCAACTTTAATTCTTTTGTGGTTAATAAAATGAGCATCAGTGAAATGCTAGGGTTGATTTAATCAGTTGTTCCCTCTTCACAAATTTGTAGCCTCATGCCTGTATTAGAGACTGTTGTTCATTCGATGTCCATGTTCCATGGTGACATGGGTTGGACAGTTTGACAAGGATCTGATGAGAGAGAACTGCATTGTGCTCGGTGTCTGTTTTGACATGATTTCTATGGCTGAATGCCCTTCCTAATGCCAACCACTTTACAGAGTGTACTGGGTGCTTTTTTCATGCCACTGGCACTATTGAAGTCACTATGTAGCTTGCAAATCAGCAAACCCAAGGAGGGAGGATGCTGTGTCTAAATGTTAGATGGGGGTTAAGGTATGAGGGAAGATATCGGGGTAGAGCAGGTTCTTGTAGAAAAGCCACATGCCTACTCACATTTAGGAAAGAGAGAATGAATTAGAAGCATTTCGAAGGAGATAGTCAGTGATGGTACCAACACTGTGCTTTCAGAAGTCATGATGAGTGCATTTTTCACAAGAACTTTATATCACCAGATATCCTGGGCCCTTGTTATTTCCTCTGCAAGGCCTACGGTCCTGAAGTCAGCCTTCACCACTTTGTCCCATGTCTTCCCGGGTCTTCCTCGTCCACAAGCTTCAGCCACATTTAGTGATTAGCACTTCTTTATACAGTTGTCTACATCTGATTTCTTGTATGCTTAGTTTTTCTCTTAGCATTATTTTACAAATCTTTACTCCCCATACTGTTGATCCTGGAATTCCCTTCCTGCTTACGTACAGATGTGACTCATTTTTATTGAAAAAATATTTTTCTTTGAAATGTATACATTAATGTTGTTGTTTATGGATTTCTAACAAAATGATCACTGATTCACTGCCTTCATACCTTCAGATGTTTACGCCAAACATAAGCCCCATTGGTCTCATCAATCTCAAAGACTCTGTATGGATCATGAGTACTACCCTTTTCTTTTGACTAAACCATAAAAAAGACGAAATATGGACCATCCAGATGTGGTACTCTGGTTTCAGATATGTGTGTGCATGTATATATGTATGGATTATATGCTAATGTTTGTTTATACTTACAGGTGTGGACCTTGTGCCAATCAGACCTATCCCTCGAACCACGTGTCTACAAAATGACATCACCACTGAAAGTTGTCGAGTGGTAAGTTTGTATTTATTTATCTTCTTATTACTGCATTTCATATATTTGTTTTAAGTACCATAGATCAAGAGCTAAAGCTTCCTGCAAGCATTCATCATTAATCTTTAAATTAGATAATTACTTTTAAACAATAGAGTGTATAGCTACACATCACTTGTGTGTTAACAGAATTAACTCTTAAAGTCTTATTGTGCTTTCTCTATATAAATCGCTCAATCTGGTTAGAAACTAGAGATGTTTGTAGAGGTTATGTACTAGAGTATAGAAATCATAAATCCAACCCATGCCAGCATGGAAAACGGACGTTAAACAATGATGATGATGCATGAATTTGGATGAGACTTGCTGATAGAATATAACTGTTGGTGTATATTGTGAATGTGGTTTTTATTTATTGTTGATTTTACTTGTTGTCATACCATGTTCACCTGCCCAGGTAAGTTGACTATGCATAAATGTTTTACATATATTTACAAAATATCAATTCCTGGGCATTGATTTATTGTCTCGGTGATAAATTTGTGTTCCATTAGTCTCTGTTACTTTGAAGCTTTCCAAGATATGCTTTCCTTTCCTCTCTTGATCCAAAGAAAGTTGCATTGCCCTGGTGATGCACAAACCTTGAAGATTCATTATTCATCCTGACACTAATTTCTTAAGGAAAAAAAATTAAGAAACTACTCAATGGGTTTTGCTTCTAAGTTAAGAAGTTTTGCAAGGCCTACATAACTTACAAAATCATTGGTGAAATAATTAACTGTGTAATAATTCTTTTGCTTAGACCCAGTAAATCTTGATATCACTTATATTGTTCTGATTATTTTTCCTAAATCCTAGCTTTCTTTCTCTATTTATAAAAAATGGTAAATAAATCATTAATAGATAAGTCCTCCTGCACAGTACCTTGAGCAAGTGTCTTCTACTATAGTCCTGGGCTGACCAGTGCCTTGCGAGTGAATTTTGTAGATGGAAATTGTGTGGAAGCAGATTGTATATATATAAATATATGTGTCTGTTTGTGTTTGTCTTCCATCACCATTTGATATCAGGTTGTTTATGTTGCTATAACTTAGTGGGGACATAAAGGAAAGGTCACTTTTCATCTCCATTTTTACATTGATAATGATTTCTTTCTTTTACTCTTTGCATTACAGAACTCTTTCCTTCTCTGTTATTCTGTTAATGCTCCCCCTCATCTCTAATTTCTCTCTCTCTCTCTGTGTAACAGGCTTCTGCTCTCCTTCTATCTAATGTCTCTTTCTCTCTCTCTCTCTTATCTGCATTTATAGGCCATCAAAAAAGAACTCCAGGACTGGAAAGCTGATACTGTCCTTAATGATGGAGCACCTAATGTGGGTAAATCATGGGTACATGATGCTTTTCAGCAAGGTTGGTATTATATTCCCTCTCTCTTTTGTTAATAGGTTGTAATCTAGGATTAAATCCATTATTATATATGTGTATTTATGTGCATATTCAAAGGTGACAATTGTATGATGTTTTGTGTATGAAATGCAGTGTTGCATTGTATGAAAGATGAGTCTATAAACAAGAGGATGTGTGTAGGTTGGAAAGAAATGAGGCAGGTATGCTCCACTGAATGTGTAATGTGTTAGTGTGTACAAATGAAAGACAGATGAACCGAACGAAAATCATGTATTAGAGAAATCTGATGTGTGCAAGAGAAGGGACTGAGCTGGTAAAGACATGGGATGCATATCATATATGTTTGTTAAAGAAAGGCCAGGTAGTCCAAATAGAAGGAGCCTGTGGAAGGTAACTGGGGGAAGATGTGAATGCTAAACATTGTGAAGGAGAGAAAGGATTTCAATAAGTGGCAAAATGCGATGCTGTAGGTCTTTTCCATCCATGCAGGCATGGGAAAAACAAATTTAACCCTTTAGTATCCAGATTACTCTGTTACATGTAATTCTTATTTAGTCACATTGTTTTGAATTAATCGAGTGTCACCTTGTAGCTTTGAGATTTCAACGATCTAATTGTTTATTTTTCGAATGGTATTGTAAGGTAGGTGTGAGAGGCCTGTTCTGGCATGCTTGAACATAAAAACAAGGTAGAATATTTGGGCCTAATATGGTTAATTTAGATGATGGAAATGATATATGTGTATGTGTGTGTATAAGAATATATATGTATGGTTGTGTCAGTGTGTGTGTGTGTTTATGAGTACGTGTTCACATCGATGTATCTCATCACACCTTCATTTTTGTCATTGTAATTTTTTTTCTTTATGTAATGTTTTTATCTTTTATGCCAATTTTTTAAAAATAAATGCTAAAGTAAAAAAAAAAAAAAAAATGGGGAATTGAAAAATATATTTTTAATAGTTACTTAATCTCCATTTTCTTGCAGCCCAGTTAACACTTTCTGCTCTGAGGTTGGCAGTCGGAATTCTTCGCAAAGGAGGCTGGTTTGTGACAAAGATATTTCGTTCGAAAGACTACAACTCACTTATCTGGGTATTTAACCAGCTGTTCAAGAAGGTACATGCCACGAAACCCCAAGCATCAAGAACTGAGTCTGCTGAGATCTTTGTGGTGTGTGAGAGCTATTTGGCACCTGATAAGCTGGACCCAAAATTTCTTGATCCAAAACATGTTTTCAAAGAAGTTGAGGATACAAAAGTACTCCTGAATACATTTAAGCCAGAACAGAAACAGAGGTGAAACAGCTGATTTTTTTGTTTTCTTTTTAGTTATTTGTTTAGGTTTGTTGGAATGATTGAATGCTCTAATCAGTAGATGCATAGTTGTTGTTGTTGTTGTTTATCTCCAGCTCAGCCCTGATCCACAGATCTATAATCATCTCTTCCAATCATGTGTCTCCTGTTTCTTTTATTCACATATAATGGATCTTGAAGGTGCATGCCCTTGTGGTTAGGCTGTTGCACTCATGATCGCTAGATCGTGAGTTTGAGTCCCTGTTTGAGCGACGTATTGTGTCCTTGAGCAAGACACTTCATTTCATATTGCTCTGGTGGAATGTTGGCCTGCTCGCCTAACCAGCGGGGTGGTGCCGTTTGAAGGCTAAAACAGTGCAAAATGCATTGTCACCAGTGATGTGTAACAACATCTGATAGCCTGGTTGGTCATGTGATCATGTAATAATGGATCTAGGACTACATTATCTATTGTCTTTTTGTTAAGATAATAATGCCTGATTTGAGGATGTGAAGCTGTTGTTTAGCCCATGTTAGCAATGATTAAGGATGTTCCAGCTATGGCTATCCTGTCTTTTATTCACACAATATATCTAGGATATTGTTATAAAGGGCATCCAGCTGTAGAAATTATGCCAAAGCTGACAGCAGAGCTTGGCTCTGTTCTCTGGTTTGCCAGCTCCCTAGCTCCTGTCAAAATGTCCAGTCCATGCCAGCATGGAGAAGGGATGTTAAATGATGATGATAATAATATCTAATGATTTTTTTAAGATAGTAGGATGTAATCCAGATGGGATTTGGTGTTGTTCTTTTGCCCAGGTCAATCTTGATCTAGCAGATCTAGCTGTAACTATTCCACGTATTTTTTCAGATATAGCATATTATGGTCTATATTATCCAATGTATCCTTTGTTTTTTCAAGATGAAAAAGATTTGACTGCCATTTCTATCAGGTTGCACAACCACATGAGACACCCAAGTTGGTTGGTGTATATTTTCAGTGTTGGTTGTATTTCACATGGGGGAGTGTATTTGTAGATAAGCTTCATGTGATGTCTAGAGTGGAAGGTATTTTGTTAACAGATGGGTATAGCATATGTATTCATGATTGATGGACATGGATGTTCACAGCATAGTAGACAAAGTAATTTACAGTATTTAGTGATAGCCCTTTATGTCCTGAGTTCAAATCAGGGCATGATAAAATAAGTACCAGTCAAGTATTGGGTTGATATAAACAACTGTACCCTCATTCAATAGTTTTGTCTATGTTAGAAACAATTTAGCATTTAAACCGGTCATATCAAGCCAAAATATTCAACCTGTTTTATGTTCATATTGGCCAAATCTAGCCGTCCATGCCTATCCTATAATGTCAATCTAAAAGTAACAAATTACATCATTGAAATCTTGAAGCTATGAGATAGTGCATGATTAATTCAAAATAATGTGAATACATATGCATTACATTTGACAGAGTAATCTGAATGCTAAAGGGTTAAGGGTCAACAGAATAAGTTCTAGTCCAGTACTGGGGTGTATTTGATCAACTGGATTCCTTTCTTCCCAAAATATTTCAGACCTTGCCGGCAGCACGTAAAAGCACCCACTACACTCTCGGAGTGGTTGGCGTTAGGAAGGGCATCCAGCTGTAGAAACTCTGCCAAATCAGATTGGAGCCTGGTGTCGCCTCCTGATCCACCAGTCCTCAGTCAAATCGTCCAGCCCATGCTAGCATGGAAAGTGGATGTTAAACGATGATAATGACCTTATGCTTGTCTATGTACAACAACAAACATTTTAAAGCCATTTGCTTCATTGACCCATTTGTTATCATATTTCTGTTGAATTATGCTGCCTTTTCGTGTGTTAATTTTGAAAGTAAAGAAGAAATTAGTGAAATAACTCTTTCATTATTAAACTGGTGTTTGAAACATAAAGTAGCTTACTGAGTGTTTGTAACATTGTACAGGTTGGTTTAACTGTGGGTTAGCATTAAAAGGATTAAAAGAGGTAATAGACTTGCTGGCCCTATGACAGACTTGTCTATTTTGTCTTCTTTTCTCATCATCCTTGCTCTTATTTCCTGTATAATCACCTTCAATTAGTTACTCTCATCATTCTTCAACACATGATACAGCTATATCATCAATTTCTCATCATAACATCCGTCACCAGTGCTATTCCCATCATTCTTTGCAATTCATTGTCTTCCTCTCTTGTGGAAATATTCATCTCATTGCCAAAACACTCTTCTGTTCTTTGTAGCTTTCTCTAAATTCTTTTCAACTTTCCTTGCAGAAACCGAGAAGGTTATGCTGATGGACTCACCAATTTATACTTCCCCAAAAATGTATCAGAGTTCATTAACAACCAAGATTATTTGAAGATTCTTGCTTCTTGCACAGAGGTAATTTATATTTTGGGTATTTGTTGCTGTTTCTGTCCTGAAATACTTTTGACACTCACACGTACACACACACACTATTTACTGATGACATGTATCGTCAATAAATACTCAGGGCAGGCAGCAAATATTAAAAGAGTAAATTCTCAAGAAAAGTCCTTATCATTATGACAAGTGAAATCGAACTAATTTCGACAGATGGCACCCACGCCAACGTCGTCTCCTTCATTGGACATAGAAACTCGACTTGCAAAGACCTGTTGAGGCAAGCGAAAGCGAAATTGTGATGGCACTTGTGCCGGTGGCATGTGTAGGGACATTCGAGCGAGATCGTTGCCAGTGCCACTGGACTGGCTCCCGTGCAAGTGGCATGTAAAAGACACCATTTTGAGTGTGGCCGTTGCCAGTACCGCCTGGCTGGCCTTCGTGCCGGTGGCACATAAAAGCACCCACTACACTCTCGGAGTGGTTGGCATTAAGAAGGGCATCTAGCTGTAGAAACTTTGCCAAATCAGATTGGAGCCTGGTGTAACCACCTGGTTTACCAGTCCTCAGTCAAATCGTCCAACCCATGCTAGCATGGAAAGCGGACATTAAACGATGATGATGATGCTGGATGCCCTTCCTGTCACCAACCCTTACATGTTTTCCAAGTAAGGGATCTCTTATTTCACATCTCTTAGAAGGTGCAAACCAAGCAGGTGATTTGTTGACAAGAGAAATGATAATAACACCACTGCTTATAGCTTGTGACGTTTGTAGAGCACAAATGAAAGGAAGAAAAAAACATACACAGATACACACGTGCATGCATACATGTGCACACACGTGATGAGCTTATTTGGTTTCTGTCTACTGGATTCACTTATATGGTTTTGGTTAGCCCAGGACAGTAGTAAAAGACACTTGATATGATGTCATGTAGTGAAAGCTGAAGTTGAAATAACATGGTTAGGAAGCAAATTTTTTAATCACTCAGCTATGCTTGCACTTGTGTGTGTGTGTGTATATATATATATATATATATATATCCATATCCACACACACACACATATATATATCCACTCCTTGTCATTATAGAATCTACATGAGGATTACATTTCGAGACACAAGTATCTGTCAGTCATGCAACTACATGCACTATTATAGAAGACTGACTGACACTGTAATGCAATGAGCTCAGCCTTGTCACTCACTACATTATTTTACAGTTCATCTCTCCATAAAAGGAGGAATTCCAACCACATTTCGTGGTTCACTTCAACAGCTCCTTTATGGGGTTCAGTGGCTAAAGACATCATCAAGAGGAGCCACGTCCGGTTTTGGCTCCTGCTCCTCTACCATTTTCAACATAGCTCCAACCCCTGGTGTTGAGTGCGTTTTTTTCTTTGGCCTTTTATTCTTTGGTTTCTTCGATGCAGCATCAATGAATGTCAGCGGGCGAATGACCATCTTGCCAAATTTCCCTTTAAATACTTGCCAATAGACTCCAGCAGCCAAAACCAGCTAACTGTCACATGACACTATCTAAGCTTTAACTGACCAATGGAAGGGAAGGACGTGTAGTTTTGGCCTGCATCCTCTCTGAACCTACCTTCCAACAGTGTCTTGTTAGTTTCAGTTCCAGCAGCCAGAGCTGACTAGCTGTTTGGTGGTACAAGCCTTTGAACCAGGAGGAGGGTGTGCAATTAATGAGATCGCTCCTTTGGCCCACCTGTGAAACAATGCTGCTTAAGTGCCAGCCAGCTTCACCTAGTAGGCCACTCATGCTATAAAACAAGGAATAAGTATGCTCTTCATCAAACTTCTGAAATACCATTAGGATGTAAGAGAGATCTATCACTGTTATGCACATCCACACACAGTGATCTGCAAATGTATCTATCGGGCATACATTGTTCAGCTTGAATTAGTACAAATATAGTGCTGACTACCTAGCATATTTATACAAACATTAAACTTGTGAACACTGGATAAAAACAATTAGAGTTGGCAATTAGAGCTGCATTTGATATTATTAGTGGCAATATCAGGCAGTGAGTTGGCAGAAACACTAGCATGCCGGGCAAAATGCTTAGTGGTGTTTCGTCTGTCTTTACATTATGAGTTCAAATTCTGCCGAGGTCATCTTTGCCTTTCATTCTTTCAGGGTTGATAAATTAAGTACCAGTTGCATACTGGGATCGATCTAATCGACTGCCCCCCCCCCCCAAATTTTGGGCTTTGTGCCTAGAGTAGAAAAGAATATCTTGTGTTTTCCATGACATATTAGAGAAAGAAAAAGTAAATCACAATCCAAGAAAACTGGTAATGTTCTGTGTTAATGGGAAAACAGTTTATAAAACATGTAAAACAAGATTGGTGCAGGTGTGGCTATGTGATAAGAAGTTTGCTTCCCAACCACATGAGTTTGGGTTCAATCCCACTACATGGCACCTTGGGCAAGTGTCTTCTATAGCCCTAGGCTGATCAAAACCTTGTGAATGGATTTGGTAAATGGAAACTGTAAGAAGCCAGTTATAGATGTATGTGTGTGTATTACTTCTTGTTATGACATCATGTGATAACTGTAAGCAAATGTTACTGTCATGCAAGCTGTGTCCTTCATTTCCAGTATTCTATGGCCATAGAGAAATATTACATTAGTTAGAAGGAGAAATAAACAGATGAGGGTTGGCAACAGGAAGGGCATCTGGCTGTAGAAAATCTGTCTCAGAAAATTCTATCTGACCCTTGTATGCATGGAAAAGTGGACATTATGATGATGATGTGCGTTCTATGAAGTGAGTGACTTCTAATGTTTTGTAAAAAGCTTTTGTCATTAGAGTTTGCATCTGTCTTTAACTGTTTGATGAAATCTTTTGGGGTGTGTTAATTATCAGTGTCATCATCATCATCATTTAGCATCTGTTTTCCATGCTGGCATAGGTTGAACAGTTTGAGAGGAGTTGGCAAGCTGGAGAACTGCACCAGGCTCCAGTTGTCTGTTTTGACATGATCTCTACAGCTGGATACCTTTCCTAATGCCAACCACTTAACAGAATGTACTGGATGCTTTTCCTGTGGCACCAGCATAAGTGCTTTTTGACACTATGTGGCTGCCTATAAATTTAATGTTTTGATAAAAATTTATTTGTTGTTTGCAGCTATTGTTTGATGACCAGTCCATTTTGGAAGATCCGCTGACGACAGAGGAAATAAAGATGTGTTGTAAGGACATTCGAGTGCTGGGAAAGAAAGATATCAAGTGAGTTATATGTACTCTTTTATATTGGGTACCTTGTACTTTCTGGTGGTGGGTTATTCAATACTCTATTATGCTGGGCAACATTGTAATACTGTGGTAGATAATATTGTAGGGTGGTTGGTGGGTAATACTTCATTTTGTGGTAGATGATGGTGAGTAACCTAGTATTGATCAGTAATATTACAATGGCTAATATTTTACTGATGTGGTAGATAATACTGTTGTATTGTAGTTGTAGATAATATTGTATTATGGTGGGTAATGCCTTAGTGTTGCGGCACATCTTATTGTGGAATGGTAGGTTATACTGTTGTACAGTGATGGCTAATATTATAGCATTTCATCGACTGTTTTATTCATGTTAGAATAACTTAGATCTACAATGCAGCAAACTGCTATGCTTTTAAGTCCTGTGTTGTTTTGTCCATAATAGTGAGGTCTGAGTTCAGCACATCCTTAGGGACCTTCCACTGACAACATTTTTTTTTACTCCAAAAGCAACTAGTGCTGCTATGTGATATAGGCACCCTAGACAACACCTTTAATGCCCTGCTGCCGACAAATCTCACTTGCACTCTCTCTTTCATGCAAGCTGATGTTGAACATGTTTGAATTATCTTTGATAGATATTTGTATTTAGGAACAGGTATGAAGATATTTGGTTAAAACTTAATGCAGGAGGTAAGTAGCTTGCTTACCAACCACATGGTTCCAGGTTCATTCCCACTGCGTGGCACCTTGGGCAAGTGTCTTCTACTATAGCCTCGGGCCGACCAAAGCCTTGTGAGTGGATTTGGTAGACGGAAAATGGAAGAAGCCTGCCGTATATTTGTTTGTGTGTCTGTTTGCCCCCCCCCCCCCCCCCCCAACATCGCTTGACAACCGATGGTGGTGTGTTTACGTCCCCGTAACTTAGCGGTTCGGCAAAAGAGACCGATAGAATAAGTACTAGGCTTCCAAAGAATAAGTCCTGGGGGTTGATTTGCTCAACTAAAAGCGGTGCTCCAGCATGGCCGCAGTCAAATGACTGAAACAAGTTAAAGAGCAAAGAGAGAGGATGAAGCAACAAATACATCAATTAGCAAGACTTAATCCATGACTCAGTTAAACACCATAACTTGACCCTTTGATGACTTTTAGCAGAATTCACTCTGTTGCAAGTATTTGGTCCAGAATACTGGAACATGGAGTGTGGTTTCTTTCTCCTCCTCACGACAAGTTCGAAGGCTCTGTAGGATAGGCCAAAGCTGCAGCCAAATCTCTCTGAAATTACAGCTGAATATTTCTAAAAAGGAAGGACATGTTGGGTAATCTTGTCTTGGATATATTGTCTTGAGAAAAAAAAAGAAAGATGGGATGATCATGGTTGGAATGTCTTTAATCTTGGATCTGGGTCTGAAAAAAACGACATGATTTGATAAATATAGTTCAGTAGATTATTGCTGTTGTTTAGCCCTAGGCCAGTTCGGATCAAGCAAATCTATGATCAAAATCATTATAGATGACATCATCTTACTTGTGTCCTATGTCAGGAGATTTAGGACCACATCCAATGTGTCCTTTTCCTAATATGGTAAAGTGTCAATTAAGGTTGCTATTTTTAACAAGTTGAGCAGCTGTGTAGGGGCTTCTTTCTTGGCTTGACTTATAGAAATGAATGAAATTTCTTTAGTTGTGTTGAGGACATAGCTGCCTCTCATATGGGTGTCACGAAAGACATCTAGTATACACTGTGAAATTGTGATGATCCATTCGTTTTGTCAAGGACATGACATCTCTTTAGTACTGGTGTTATGAAAAAATGTATCTTGTACTCCTTGTTGATGTTAGGAAAGGTATTGAACCATAGAAACAAAGCCAAAAAGGAAATTGTAAGATAAGGTCCCCAGAGTAGGACTACAAAATGTGTCATGATTCTGACCTTGGTGATCCCACCTAAATCATGCTAGCATGGAAAGTGGATGTGAAATGGTGGTGGCTGTTGTTAATGAATGAATGGAGTGACAGATACAGCAGAGCACAGGATAAATATGTTGCTGTATTTAGGTCGGTCTATCTATGATGTGAGTTGCCTTTCAAGTAACCAAGATCTCTAAAATAACTACCAGTTGTCTGTTAAATCATTCAGTCAGTGTTATGTAATATTCTACTTGAGGCACAGGTGTGGATGTGTGGTTTGCATGGCATCTTGGGCAAGTGCCTTCTGTTATAGAAGATTGTCATGTATATGTGTGTGTATGTTAATGTCTCCTTGCCTTGACATCATGTGATAGTTGTTAACAAGTGTCACTATCATATAAGCAGTGTTCTTCATTTCCAAACTTCTGTGAAAACATGTCTGGTTATAGAAAATTATTACCTTCTTGGAAACAAGTGCAGGTTGGCAACAGGTAGGAAATCCTGCTGTAGAGTCTCTGCCTCAACAAGTTCTGTCCAACCCAAGAGAACATTAAGATGAAGCATCTATGGCTGTATGGTTAAAACATTTGATTTTAAATCTTGCGTTTCTGGGTTCAAGTCTATTCAAGAGTATTTAGAGCGTGTGTCTTCTAGCCCAGTCACAAGTTGACCAATGCCTTGAAGGTGGAATTTAAAAGATGAAAGCTGTACAGAAGCCCATTCTGTACATATGTTTGTGAATATATTTTAGCAAGAAAACTGATAAACAAGTGCTTTGAAAGAAATTCCCTTGTACGATAATGCGGAGAAACCATGTATTTTCTCTATAGTAAGACACCTGACATAAAGCCACCTCTCTCTTTTAAATATGTCCCCAACGTTTCTT
This sequence comes from Octopus bimaculoides, assembly GCF_046866305.1. Classification (NCBI taxonomy): domain Eukaryota; kingdom Metazoa; phylum Mollusca; class Cephalopoda; order Octopoda; family Octopodidae; genus Octopus; species Octopus bimaculoides. Next base: position 21,312,107 of record NC_142933.1, read on the forward strand.
TTTCTGTCTTGCAAGTTACTTTGCAACTTCACTTGTGTTAGTGGCATGAGAAAAGCACTCGGGGGTTTGCTTTAAACTGGTTGGCATTAGAAGGACATCCAACAACAGAAACTGCCAAAGCAGACATCGAGTCTCAGAACACAATCCCCTGGGTTGTTGGATCCTCTCAAACCTTCCAGTCCATGGATTGGGCAGTTTGACAGAAGCTATCAAGCCAGAGGACTATCCAAGCTCCACTGCCTGTTTTGGCGTGGTTTTTATGGCTGGATGCTTTTCCTAATGCCAACCACTTTTACAAAGTGGAGTATGGATGTTTAATGATAATAATTATATCTGATCTGCCCAAGTTAAACAATCTTTTGTTGTTCCTGCCATTGCAAATATGATGAATCAATAATCAGCTCATTGAAACCTGTAAACCTTTCATTCATCAAAGGCAAAATAAAATTTAAAAAAAACTAAATAAAAATTTTTTTTTTTTATCATTTTAGACGCCTTATTGGATGGAGGAAACAAATTTTAAAACAAAGGGAAACAGACACACCTCAGTAAGTAATATCTTAACTTATTTATATGTATATAACATCACATCTCTTATCTGTTATCAAGTGTGTTTACATGTACATATAGATATTGTTATTATAAGTGACACCAAGCTGGAAAATCATGTATTCACAGTATTAACCCTTTTATTATCCAATGTTGAAATTCATTGCTTTTGTTCTAATTAATTTTGAGAATTATAATGAATTTAATGTCAATATTAAACCAGTTTGGAACAAATTAACATGAAATTTTGATGGACGGTTTTTATTTCAGATCACTTTAACTTTTTAGCATTTATGCTAGCCACATCCAGCCTAAATATTCCACTTGTTTTATGTTCAAATCAGCCAGATCTGGCCTCTCACACCTACCCTGCATTGTCATTCTAAAAATAAACAATTGCATCATTGATATCTCAAAAGCTACAAGATTAATTAAAAACCATGTAAATATATAAATATTACATTTGACAGAGTAATTTGAATACTAAAGAGTTAAAACAGGAAATTCATATCATGGAATCAGGGGTGGTCTCAAATGGGTTGATATCAAATGTGTTAATAGCTAACAGTATTTCTTTTTTTATGACAGAACTCCAGTAGAAGAGGAGAAGGTTGATAGTGACGAAGATGAAGAAATAAAGCTTCAAGAATTGCTAGCCACTGCCAAAGAGGAGGAGAGAAAGACAATTAAGAAGTAAGTTTGTCTCTCATTAATTACTGGTATATATTTTGATGTATGTGATAGTGACCAAATAGTCAATTTTACAATCCATAAGATAACAAGCTCAAACTTTTTTGTTTAATGCAATCCTTGCTTATCAGTAGTGTTTTGTTAGGCAAGTTACTTTACCTACCTCACTATGTAGTTCTATAATGATATTTCATTATATCCTACTGCAACTGTTATGTTGTGTGTCCTTAAACAAGGCACTTAACCGCAATTCATCTTGCTCTTTAGTAGGTACCATTCGTTGTTCTCTATACAGTTGATACATTGTCACTAGAGACAAGATACTTTACTTATCTTAGTCTACCTAGCTGTAAAATGGGTACCTCCACACCCTGTTGCAACCAAAGACTAAACCTCTGCATGGTTGCATAGTCCACCAGAGATAGAAGCTGACTTTCAAATCACTCCCTACTACCTTAAAAATAGGACACATTGAGTAATTTAGTCTTAGATGTCTACTGTACCTAGGAAAAGGATGGCTTCACCTTAGCTGGATTGCCTTTAATCATAGGTTTGCTTAAGCAGAGTTGACCTGGGGCTAAACAACAACAACAGCTATTGCATTGTGCTTGCTTAGACAAACCACTACTTATATCAATATACCTAGCTGCATAATAGATACCACTATCTCCTGCTATAGACATTGTGTTGTCTTCTTAGACAAGACACTCCACTTACCACAGTCTACCTAGCTACATAAAAGGTACTGTCACTTTCTACTACTGTGTGGTGCCTTCTTGTTGTTATCTAACCAGCTATATAATCTGTATCATCACTCCTTGCTGCTGCTATTGTGTTGAGTTTCCTTAGACAAGACACTCCACTTTGTGTTTCTGTAGAAAATTTATTACTGGTTCTGATCAAGCCACACACAGATCAAGATATTCCTAAACCCAAATTGGATGTTGCATTTTTTGAGTTCACTCTTTTTTTATTGCCTATCTTTGCTCAGATTTTAACAAAGTCCACCAGAGCAATTGTCTCTCTTAAGACTCTTACTTTCATAGCTCACCATTAATTTGGATCTAAAATGTTCTAGCTCTGCTGCTTCAGCTGAGCATGTGTCTGTATATGCATGCATGTGATGTATTGAGGGCATGTGGCCTAGTGCCAAGGACATTGCACTCATGATTGTGAGATTGTGGTTTCAGTTCCCATGCCAGGTGGTCCATTGTATTTTTGAACCAAGCACTGCATTTCATGTTGTCCTGCAATCATTTTTACATTTGACATGTGGTGCACTGCACCTGTACAGGCAATGTCAGTTTGATGGAGGGGAGTGATCTAATGTACAGCACAAACATTTGAACATCAGTTGCAGGTTGTTAACAAGAAATTGTGGAATCCTCTTTTTTAGACTTGAGAGACTACCAAAAATAATGTATTGCTGTTTTGATTTTTGTGTCTTACGCTTTTACTTGTTTCAGTCATTTGACTGTGGCCATGCTGGAGCACCGCCTTTAGTCGAGCAAATCAACCCTAGGACTTATTCTTTGTAAGCCTAGTACTTATTCTATCGGTCTCTTTTGCCGAACCGCTAAGTTACGGAGACCTAAACACATCAAGCGATGTTGCGGGGACGAACACAAACATACACACGCATATACATATATACGACGGGCCTCTTTCAGTTTCCGTCTACCAAATCCACTCACAAGGCTTTGGTCGGCCCGAGGCTATAGTAGAAGACACTTGCCCAAGGTGCCATGCAGTGGGACTGAACCCGGAACCATGTGGTTGGTAAGCAAGCTACTTACCACACAGCCACTCCTACGCCTATATGTCTATAGTATTTAATTTTCTTGCATGTTTGCATATGTGTGTATCGCTGCAGAGTAGCTGAAACCAGTAAAAGTGTGTGTGTGTGTATGTAAAGAATGTCAATTTGTTGTGTTTGTAAATTCTCTGCCACTTGTAAACCTAAGATCCACTGGTTATAAACTCTCTTCCTGTATAGACGTCTGAAGAAGATTCGAGAACAAAAGCTTAAGCTGACACAAAGAATGGATATGAAGATGGCCTTCCCTGATGATGAGATTGAGCAAATTGATGACATCGGCCTTTTCCAGTTGCAGAAGATCAAATCAGAAAAGGTTCTAATTCTATCTACTGCTTTTTTTTTTAATATACCTTTTGTCTTCAAAATCTTTTAAATTATTGTAACTCTTATTCCTCTCTCTCCTATAATCTTCACATATAATTCTAATTCATCCATTTTTCCCTGTTTTCTTATGTTGAATATCTCCATCTCATGACAAAGTCTGTTACATCCTGCCCTGATATCCTGTGGGCCTTTTGTTGCATGTAGAAAATTTTAAACAGAAATGATGTGTCTGTTTTGTGCATAGTAGCTATATATATAGACCTGTGAGGTGTCTCTGTTCTGTTTGTATTACAGATGTGTATGTAGCTGTACAGTGTCTTTATTTTGTTTAGTGTGGTAGATAAGTATATAAGTTGTGTGGCATCTGTTCTATTAGCATAGCAGATATGTATGTAGCTGTGTGGTAGCTCTATTAGCTTAGGAGATATATATGTGTGTGCATGCAGTAAAGTTAGAAGAGCAAAGAATTAAATGAGTTAATTTACTGTACTCCCTCCCACTACAAATTTGTTACTTTGTGTCAGTGTATCTAATAATAATTTTTTTAATCTTTTATTATTTTTACATTCATTTATCCCTAGCTTTTTCTTTTTTGTGAGATGATTTATTTGTTGGGGATATTTTCTTGGTTTGATGTCCTTCCTACTGTTAGCCACTTCATTGTGAAGTAGAAGATTGGAAACCTACAATTTACATATTAAAGCAAATTGGAGCAAAGCAATTTAGAGTGCTTTGTTCAGAGATGCAACAAAATGACTGTAGTAAGATGATGTTCATAAGTTCAACCTCACATCCTTTGTATGACAATATATTTTTCAACATTTGTAGTAAAGTTGATATTATGGTTGTTATAAGATTTGGAACCTGTGATTTTGTCAGTTGCGCAACTTTATAATTCTCAAAGCCTTTATCTCACAATTATCGTTTGTTATTTAAAGGGTCTGGAAAAGATTCAGAAGGGAGATTTGAGCTTGGCTGATGAGGAAGAGTTAATAGATGATGATGACCTTTTCATTCCTAAAAGGGTTTTAAAGGTGTCTTATAACCGTGACCCAATGGAGAGAGAAGATTACGATTACAACATCGATAGTGATGATGGTGAAGAACCAAAGGCTGATGATGACGATGATGATATCAGCATGGCGGAATTATCTGATGATGATGAACTAGAAGGATTAGATAGAAAGAAAAAGAAGGTTGATGATGGTGATGATGGAATTGAAGAGTAAGTTGTGTACATTCCCTTCTTTTTTGTATGTTTTGTGTGTGCGTGAATAATCTATATATATATATTTATATATATACTAGCTGAGATACCCGGCGTTGCTCGGGATTAAAATGTCATAGTTTGTATATATATTACAGTTATGTTGAAACAGGTGATATGGGAAAGTGCAGCATTGACAACAAAATATTTGTGGAATAAATGATGGGCTAATTCAACTAAGCAACATGCTATGTGTCCGTTTGGAGTATTTCAGGCCCTAACCTGTCATGGAAAATTGGGGATGGGGGTTTTTGAATCCACTAAAAAGCTGTCAGTGGATATAATCTCTTTTGCAGCAGTCTGCGCTGTGTCTAACATGACCCATCATCTGAAATTTTAACACCTCCTTCGGGTTTGATGTCCTACATCACTTATAAAGTAAATTTGGAGGAACTGTGGTTGTTCATTTGTGGGTAACGGGACCAATGAGGTGGTTGACTTGCCCTTTAACTGTGACGTCAGCGTAAATTCATGTTTAAGCTTCTTCTTAGATGGAGTAAGCGATGTCATTTGAAATGCAAAGTTGTATTGTCTGATATTGTTCAGAAAATCCTTTGACTGGATGTAAGTACCTTCTAGAAGATCCATAAAAGGTTGAGAAAGAACTGGTAGTGCTGGCAATCTTACCTGACCGTCTGAGCAGCACATGCCATTTATTTCATTTGAAAATTTTAAAGCTCAACAGAAACGACAATTTGTGTTTAGCACACCAATTTGAACAGAGTTATCATTTTTATAAGAATGGGATGTATATCTGAAAGCAGCTCCAGGAGTTGTGAAGAACAAATTTGTACATAGTCTGTTTCTGATAGCTATTCTCTTGGACCTCTGTCTAGTCATTAAAACATTGATTTAATGATCCAGCATTAAGTGCTGCAGCATGCATTTGCTGACCTTGGGAAAGTCTCATCTCCCTTCTCTCTTGAGACTCCGTTTGACGTGCTGCAGCATCCCTTTGCTGATCTTGAGAAAATCTCATCTCGCTTCTCTCTTCAGACTCTCGCCTTCAGTTTTCTACAGTCCTCCTTGCTTTATACTTGTTTCTGGAGAGATTACGTCTTTTCTTTGGTGGCATATTTTTTTCAGTATTGTAAACAAAAAATTATGAACACAGAAAAAAATTACACATTGATCCCTATTTTTGTATGTATGTAGTATGTTTTTGTTTTTGTATACAGTATAAATTAACCAAAGAGAAGCACGTGTATGAACTACTAATTTAATGGTAAATGCCACAATAATTTTTATAGGTAAATTTCTTTATATATATATATATATATATATATATATATATTAAGCACATGTATTAAATGTTAATTTAAGGGTAAATATCTAAAATACCTTGCAGCTGCTGCGATAATGATTAACTGGTAATTGAATGGTAAATGTGTATTTTTAAATGCATTGGACCTGCCACCTCATTGTGTTTTTGTCAAGAGTTTCACTTCCAGCCGTTCCTTATGTTAGTCAACACATACACTGACACACCATTCTGATGTGGTGGCCGTAAAGACAGAAAGTTGCCGATGCTTGATTTTGTTCACATTAGGATATAAATTATACATTTATTTCAAATATAATAGAAATAAGATGATCTTAATATTATCACATTAGAATTAAAAGTGAAAGAATGAAAGTGAAACACTATTATAGGGGCAACCCAATTTTCGAATGCATAAGGAACATACGCATGCACATACACACACGCACGCACAAACTCTCTCTCTCTCTTAGAACATCGAATGCAGGGTCATCAGTTTTCTAGCCTCTTCCAGATTATTGTAAGAAGTCATTGAAAAAGTGTTAGTAAAAGAAAGGGGGTGATGGTTAAAAAAAAGGTTGAGAAGCATTGACCATCATCGTCACAGTAATTTTTGTTTTTTTTTCCATTCTCTTCTCCTCACCACCACTAACCTTCACCATCATTGTCATCATCTGTATTATATGTTGTATTTCTTTTAAATAGAAAGGAGAAAGAAAATCCTCTGTTGGTGAGTCTCACTGAGAAGCAGACAACATCTGAAAAAGTGTCAGAATGGTTCAGCAAGGTAAGCTTTGCTCTCTTCATAAACTATTATCATACAAATCAATAAAGGAGTCCTCTATATGCTAGAAATAATAGCCAGGTCACCCTTGATTCACATCCCTCCACTTAAAAAGTGTGAGATATACTGGTTAATATTGTTGTTAGTACTCCGTCGCTTACGACGTCGAGGGTTCCAGTCGATCCGATCAATGGAACAGCCTGCTCGTGAAATTAACGTGCAAGTGGCTGAGCACTCCACAGACACGTGTACCCTTGACGTAGTTCTCGTGGAGATTCAGCGTGACACAGTGTGACAAGGCTGACCCTTTGAATTACAGGCACAACAGAAACAGGAATTAAGTGTGAGAGAAAGTTGTGGTGAAAGAGTACAGCAGGGTTCGCCACCATCCCCTGCCGGAGCCTCGTGGAACTTTAGGTGTTTTTGCTCAATAAACACTCACAACGCCCAGTCTGGGAATCGAAACCGCAATCCTATGACCGCGAGTCCGCTGCCCTAACCACTGGGCCATTGCGCCTCCACATTGGTTAATATAGTCCTACACTATACTTAACGGATGGTCATGGCTGGAATATTTTTCATCATAAGCCTGGTTGATCAGGATTGACCTGGGCTAAATATTTCTTGGTTAAGCTCAAGGCCAGCAATTTTGAGGGGAGGAAATTAATCGATAATACTAACCTCAATGCTTTAGTTTGTCAATTGATGCTTTATTGATCCCAATGGGATGAAAGGCAAAAGTCAGTAGGATTTGAACTCAGAATATAAGAAACCAGGCGAAATACTGCATGGTATTTTGGCCAATACTCAAAAAATTTGCCATTCCATCATTCTTCCTTATATTATTATCTGAAGTGACAATTATGACTTCCATTACTAGTTAGGCATATGTAGGGGCAACTTTGGTCCCCATCACAGTCTCTGATATTTGAAAGTACATTAAATCATTGAGGGAGAAGTAATTATTTTATAATATGAATCTCATAGTTTTAATGATAAAGTTATTTTGATGCATTCTGGTAATTTAACTTATTGTACATCTAATATTTTATTGCATTAATTCCATAATCATGTGGAATATTAGTGTATAGATAAATAATGTTAAAAGAAAATAATTGTATTTTGACTTACTGTGTTTAATTAGTGATTAAGTAAATAATCACTTGAATAAAACTCCGTACATGCTTTAAGAAAGATTTTAGTAAGATGTCCAAAAAATTGCTTAACCTTTGTGTTTCATATGCAAGGCCTGCGATAACTGGTTGGAGTTTTGTATTATCTGGAGGCAATATTTTAATACACTCAGATTTAGAGTTTTTACAAGTGTCACTATAACTTTATTTTTGTGAATTTTTGGTAGACCATAGTAGTCACTGGCTTTGTGTCTGAAATTGCTTATATGGTCAAATTCAATTGGTGTCAGATATTTGTGATATTTATTCAAGATAGCAAGATTTTCCCAATACCTTTGATTATTTATAGTTGTCTATTTTTTCATAATAGTTATTTTCAAACATTTCAATACCATTTCTTTGTAATACTTTGTATCCAGGATAACAACAGTACTACCTTTGTTGGCTTCTTTAATTGTAGATTCAGAATATTTTTGTAGATTAATTAGATTTTGCCAGTCTTGTTTTGTGAAATTTGATTTTATATTTTCTATTTTCTTTCATTTAAATAGAAAAATTTGCAATGAGTTCTCAGGAAGTATTAAAAGCTGTATTTTTTTCCTGCCTTTGGACAAAATTTGCTTTTATTTTTTTTACTATTGATTTGTCTCTTATCTTCTCTATCAAACATATTTGAGCTTATGTTTGGTTGTCCTACTGTATCCGCATATGTTTTTATTTAAATCAATTTCTTTGTGAAAGGGTTGTCCAAGTAGTATTCTTAAACTCCGCTTCAGAATTTAGGAACCATTTATTATTTCTCTTCCATCATTGGAGGAACACAGAGACCACATTTTCACAGTCTTCTTTCCAGAGTTTCAAAATGTTTTCTAAGAGGAGTCCTTCTGCTTTTTTGGTACATTCCTCTTCCATTTGTTCATTAGTTTACTTTGTAAACTGCAAATAAAAGCAATAACTGAAGAGCCAGAACAATAAAAGAAACTATGGAGTTAATGTCTTTAAACGTAATAAATATGGAAATACAACTTCTAAAATTAAGAGTTGAGACTAATGAAAGCAAATATAAAGTAAACTGGTGGGGTGGAGTTCATCCATTTCTCATAGATATCATCTTTATAGTTTTATATATATATATAAATAGCAACACTTTTTTCTACAAAATAGGGGTAGTTTATCCTGTTCAGGCTATATTATTAGCATTATCCTGCATTTGAGAATTTAAAATCACTTCTTTGACTTTCTAAGACATCTCAACGCTTCTAAAGCAAACTTCGTTTGTTTGTTTACATTCATCATAATTTCAACTTAACACACACACACACCGAGTTAAATTCGATGACTGGCACCCATGCCAACGCCGTTTCCTTCATTGGACACGAAACTCAGTTTGCGAAGACTTATTGGGGCAAGCGAAATCGAAATCGTGATGGCACCTGTGCCCAGCGTCGCCTTTCTGGCACTTGTGCCTGCAGCATGTGTATGGACCTTCGAGTGGGATCATTGCCGGTGCCCCTGGACTGGCTCTTGTGTGGGGCCATCGTAAGATTTTCAAGCGAGATCGTTGCCAGTGCCCCTGGACTGGCTCTTGGGCGGGTGGCACATAACATGCACCATTTTGAGTGTGGCCGTTGCCAGTACCGCCTGACTGGCCTTCGTGCGGGTGACACATAAAAGCATTAGGAAGGGCATCCAGCTGTAGAAACTCTGCCAAATCAGATTGGAGCCTGGTGTAGCCATCTGGTTTCACCAGTCCTCAGTCAAATCGTCCAACCCATGCTAGCATGGAAAGCGGACGTTAAATGATGATGATGATAGATAGATAGAGAGTGAGAGAGGAGGGGGAAGACACATGTATATATGTAAATTTTCATATTTTGTATTTACATCTTCTGTATATTTGTTTTGTGTATTTATTTACCTCTTTTTCTTCTAGGATTCATTCTCTACTTTGATTTCAAAAGAAGGGAAGCAAAGTGATGGAGCCAGTGAGGATGAAATTGATGATCTTAAAATGCCTAGCAAAGCAAAGGCACAAAATAACAAGGAAAGTTTTGAGGTGATACCTGTGGATAATAGTATTGGTCAGCAGCAAGTATCTAGCACTGACGACGACGACGACGACGACGACGATGATGATGATGATGATGATGATGATGATGATGATGATGATGATAGTGAGGAAGAGGAAGACAACTTAACAGCACATAAAGCAAAAAAGCGAGGTATGTATAATATATATAGTACTATATGGTAGTTTGTTTTTATATGACATGTCCGTGCCTATATGTATGTAACGTCGATGTGTCCAAGGACTGCTTCGAGTTCCAATGTCTGCTTAGGCAGGGTTTTTATGATTTGATGCTCTTCTTAACAATAATCATTTTACAGTGGGAACTGGGTGCTTTTTTTTGTATCACCTGCACAGTTGAGGTCACTCTGCAGTTTGTTGGGTCACAAGCCCTGGGGTAGGTGGAAGAAGAGTCAGCTTCATGCTGGGAGTTTACTATGAGAGAGGAGGGCAGAGCAGATTCCTGCAGAGGGATCTGCTTGGCTACTAACGTCTTATATGAAAAAAAAAAGGTGGTGGTGGTGGGGGGGATAAAATGGTCAGTAGAATACACAAGGCATAGAGTGGTGTTAAGGTGTCCAGAAGGCCCCACCAGGCAAAAGTGGAATAGAAGTGGTGGGTGGGTGGTTTAACATTTAAAGTCTGTGACAAAATTTGTTGTGGCAGATTTCCTGTGGCCAGATGCCCGTCCTGTCACTTTCTGTCGCCTGTTTCCAAACAAGGTAATATTTTTCCATAGCTGGACATATTTACCACAAAGACTGGAAATGAACAACCATGCTTGTATGATGATGATGCTCATTTACAACCCTACATGGTGTTTTGAAAAGAGTACACACAGACACACACACACAATGGGCTTCTTTCAGTTTCCATCTATGAAATCCACTCATTAGACTTTGTGCAGTCTGGGTTTGCAACTAGAAGATACTTAACCTAGGTGCCATGGAGTTGAATTGAACTCTAGACCACATGGTTAGGAAGCAGGCCTCTTGACCTTTAAGCCATGCCTGTGCTCTATAATGGTTTGTATCTATGTGATGGTTTTTGTGTTTAAGTGTGTGGATTAGGTATATTTCTTTGATGAGTAAATTTATATCAGGATATTTTGAAGTCCTTCATGTTAAACTGAATTTTATAATATATGTCTTGGAAACCTTGTATGTTATTCCACCGTCTCGTGGGCCTGCTTACAACATCAACTCTGATAAGATAACCAACCTTAACTTACAAGTGTAATCATAATTTTGGCACAAGATGTTTTTAGAGTGCACTAATAGGCGTAGGAGTGGCTGTGTGGTAAGTAGCTTGCTTACCAACCACATGGTTCCGGATTCAGTCCCACTGCGTGGCACCCTGGGCAAGTGTCTTCTACTATAGCCTCGGGCCGACCAAAGCCTTGTGAGTGGATTTGGTAGACGGAAACTGAAAGAAGCCCGTCATATATGCATGTATATATATATATATGTTTGTGTGTCTATGTTTGTCCCCCAACATCGCTCGACAACTGATGCTGGTGTGTTTACGTCCCTGTAACTTAGCGGTTCAGCAAAAGAGACCGATAGAATAAGTACTAGGCTTCCAAAGAATAAGTCCTGGAGTCGATTCACTCAACTAAAAAGGTGGTGCTCCAGCATGGCCACAGTCAAATGACTGAAACAAGTAAAGAGGGAGAGTAATCACTAGAATAGTCTTAAATCAAACCGACCTTAGTAGTGAAATAGACTTTGGTTATACTATTGATCACAGGGCTTATATCTAGTAGGCTGTATGTTTTGTAAAGTTTTCCTGGCTCTTTCTTACATGAAGAACATCTGTAAGATGCAACTAACTTGTGGGTTTCTAACACTGGAGATATTTATTATCTTTAAGATTTAATGTCATCTTTAAGGTGCTCTGAGGATATAAAAATGTTGAAGATGTAGGTATACTGATTTGCAGAATCTTTAAAAACAATAAGCCACATTATATATACAAGAATATGGATGTACAGACAGTTTATTCAACAGAAACAACAAATTAACTAAGGTACTGTTTGGTTCTTGAACATGAAATGTTGTTTTAAGGATACATTGTGGTACACGAATGATAAACATTTGAGTGTAAGATTCAGTAAGATACAATAAACAAGAGACTACTGACCCCTTAGCTTATGTAGAATCCTTTAATGTACTGTTTGCTTATTCATATGCTTTAAAATTTTTAACATCTATATTGTTAGGAATATTAAAAATGTGTGAGTGTGTGTTGCATCTCTGTAGACCCACCTTGACCTCTATGTCATTGTTGGGGGGAAAGCTAGATGCCATATTAAAGTGATGCTGCTTCTGTATCTTCTGGTTTTCATTGAAATGATACAGGATGTCACATGTGTCATACATTCTCAGATGTGTATTTTTTTCTACAGATGTATATACATACGGGGGTGAATGAAAGGGTGTGTATCAAATAATATGTCTTTTTTTTATTAGCATGTATGAGTCTGACTGCTGAAGCAATGTCTGATTTTCAAAGAGACCAACATCATCAACTGAACCACAAATACTTTTGGCACTCTCACTACCTCACCATTTACATCCAAGACCGTTTGCGACAGATTGATAATTTAGACTAAGATAGCTTTACGCCAAACCAAACTTTGTAACTTATGCACAGATCTGCAAACATTCCAACTACTCTTGGTTCTAGTTACATCAATGATCTTGGAATTTTATCATAGACATCTGTAGGAGCAGGTTTACTTCTTGAGAATTATAACACATACAAGTATCCTTTATTTGAAGTTAGAATCTTTTAGACAAAGGTATTTTAAAGATACCTGAAACGCATTGTTTGGATAGAACACCATCATCAACATTTTTATGTCCACTTTTCTATGCTAGCATGTGCCAGATAGAATTTGTTAGACTGAGATTGAAGCCATTAATGTGCCTCATGAATCTTTGCAAGTCAATACTTGTGGGGAAAAATATGAGTGTGTGTGTGTGTATGTGGGGATTCCAGAAAGCTGACTTTCTAGGAAGGAAGGACTTGGTATAGTGTTGGGCCTAGGGGCTAGGATACAACAAAAGTATGAGAGGAGGAGAGACAGTTGGAATGGGAATGTTAAAGTGGAGGTAACCCAAGTGGGCAGAGGTCAGTATAGTAGTGGTAAAAAAGCAAAAAGAGAGGACTTTTGATCAAAGGCTGGAACATGTTTGTGAGTGGCTTTATGCCAATCAGTTAGATGGCCCTCTTTTTGGCCCACCTGACTGATTGGCATGTTGAATGTCTGTGTGCAATGGTAGCACTGTCTCAGATGTGAGAGAATATTCTCTTGCGGGCCTCAGTAAAGATATTTGTGTGTGTGTGGCATCTCTGTAGACCCACCCTGACCTCTATGTCATTGTGGGGGGAAAGTTGATGCTATATTAAATGTGATGCTGCTTCTGTGTCTTCTGGTTTTTATTAGAATGGCACAAGATGTTAGCTATGTCATACACTGCTCTCAAGTATGTATATACCTAATACATATGTAAATGTCTAGTAAACATGATGTGACTCCTGCATTAAATTGATGTTAAGATCAAGCAAGAGGTACAGTCTTAGCCTCTTATTTAACCAGTCTTAAAGTGTAACATCAATCTTAAAATTTTGTTTTGTTTTAACATTCAGTTTTCATGCTTACATGGGTCACACACAATTTGTTGAGGCAGATTTTCTATGGCCAGATGCCTTTCTGCCACAAACTCTCACCTGTATCTAACCAAAGTAATATTTTCCAATGGTTGGGCATGTTTTCCCTGAAGAGTGGAAACAAAGAACACTGCTTGTATGATGGTGACTCTTGTTTACAACTATCACATGATGTCAAAACAAGGAGATACACATACACACATATGACAAGCTTTTTTTTAGTTTCTATCTATTATATTTACTCATAAAACTTTGGTTGGCCTGAAGCTATCCTGTTCAAGATGTCAAATAATGAGACTGAACTCAAAACCACACGGTTGGAAAGTAAACTTCTAAACCATACAGCCATGCCTAATCTCACTATTTATTACTAGCTGCAGTCAGTTGTCCCAACTTCTGGTGGCTCTAGTTACTTTATCAACTGTAGCCTTTATATCTAGAGGAGCCTGTATTTTATCCCAATTTCTTTTGATTCTGCTTACAACCTTTGAAGAATACCACCTACTTAATCTGTGGGCTTTCACTCAAGAGGTAGTTGGTGTGATATTTTTCAAAACATATATGTTTTTGGCAAACTAGCCCCATATTGATTCAGAAAATACCTGGCTTCCAGAATTTTGGTCATCATATAAGGTGCCTTATGTACTGCAAGCTGGACTGAGCCAGTAGCTTTAACTGAATATCATGCATTCACTTGTAGCTAAGAGATTTTGACAGGGTAGATATGAGAGACCATATCTGCCCAGTTTGAACGTAAAACACATAGAATATTTGAGCCAAATATGGCTGGTTTAAATGCTAACGGGTTAAACCAAGATATCTATATTCTCCTGCATATTATTTTAATGTATAAAGTGGTGGTGTTTTCTGGTATTGCAATAACAATGTATGTATGGCATCTCTGTAGACCCACCTTGACCTCTATGTCATTGTTGGGGTGAAAATTGGATGCGATATTAATGTGATGCTGCTTCTGTGTCTTCTAGTTATTATTGGAATGGCAAAAGATATCACATGCATCATACACTGTTCTCAAGGAAGTGTTATTCTCCAAAGTCATACACTTCTTCTTCATCATCATCATCATCATCATCACTCTTCCTTCTCCACATCAATCTGCGTCTGCTTTCCTTGCTGGCATGGGTTGGATGGTTCAACAGGATCTGGACCACTGGAGGAGAACACTTTCCCCAACTGCCTCAAAACATATGAACATCAGTTACCTATGTAAGACATAACCAACCCAACGGGCATGTTTCAACTCTGGAGATATCTGGTGTCATCTTTATTAAGACTTAACTAAGTGCATAAAGACTGCCTGTCTGGGTGTTCCTAGTAACCTGATGTATTAACTTTTGTTTTCTGTTTTGGTTTCTTAACTTAGACACCTGTAAACCTCTAAATATTATTTAGAAGTACTTAAAAGTTCCTATAGTAGGGTTTGAGTATATGGCATCTCTGTAGACCGAACCTGAGCCTCGTGTCCTTGTTGGGGGGAAAATTGAATGCTATATTAAATGTGATACTCCTTCTGTGTCTTCTAGATTTTATTGGAATGACAATAGATGTTGCATGTGTCATACATTGTTTACAGAGAAATATTTTTCCCCAGAGACATATATAATTGTGTATGTCAATAAGCGTTATAGGACAGCCAACCTAACACAAGTTTTCAATCTAGAGATATCTAGAGTCATCTTTTGTAAAGACACATGTTAAAGTCAAGCTAAAGCCATAAGAATATTACATGACCTTCAGAATCTAGGCCATGATATATAGGTACATTCTAAATTGGAAGCTGCCCTTCCAGTGTAGAATGTACTTTAAATATCACTGGCTCTTTATTGCATGTCAGATATTGGAGCTGAGAGTTAGTACACTGAACATAAAATATTAGATTTGTTGTCCTGTATGGTACATGGAGGCATCATAAGATTTACCAATCTATCTATTCAATGTCCATTTCCATATTGTTTCAGGTATACTTAGTCTATGTTTGGATCTTTTTTAACTTCTAAAATCCTTTGAATTTTATCTGAATATGTTATAAGTTTCTACAGTATTTCATTAGAGATATGTTTAGCATCCCTGTAGACCCACCTTGACCCCTATGTCATTGTTGGGGGGAAAGTTGGATGCTACAATAAAGTGATGCTGCTTCTGTGTCTTCTAGTTTTCATTGGAATGACACAAGATGTTACATGTGTCATACATTCTCATCATCATTAATACAGTTGGTCAGATATTGTTGCTGGTACTTGCAATAATGAGATATTGCCATGATATGGCAATTGACCAAGATATCAGTGGTTACTCTCTTTCAAACATTACTACATTGTGTCTGGTCAAGGTATATATCTCTCTGAAACAACATTGTATGAATGTTTGTAAGAGAATAACCATTGGTGCCTTGGTCAATTGTCCACTAATGTAGTGATTCAATAGTTCTCTCTTTTATGGAGTCCTATAGTGTTTATCTCTTTGTTTTGAACCAAGATACTGTTTCACATCATCATCGTTTAATGTCAGCTTTCCATGCTGGCATGGGTTGGCTGGTTTGACTGAGGACTGGCGAGCTAGAAGGCTGCACCAGGCTCCAGTCTGATCTGGCAAAGTTTCTACAGCTGGATGCCCTTCCTAATGCCAACCACTCCGAGAATGTAGTGGGTGCTTTTACATGCCACCGGCACGAGAGCCAGTCAGGCGATTCTGGCAACGACCACGCCCAAAAGGTGTTTTTTACATGCTACCTGCATGGGAGCCAGTGCAGCAGCATTGACCACACTCAAATGTTTTTCACATGCCAGTAAGGCGACACTGGCAATAATCATGCTTGAATGGTGCTATTTATGGGCCACCGGCATGGGAGCCAATCAGTGGCCCTGGCATCGATCCCGCTCGGATGGTGCTTTCAACGTTCCACTGGCACAAGTGCCAAACAGAAGTTATTTTCTGGTATTGCAATAAATATCTGTGTTAGTGTGTGTGTATATGTATGGCATCTCTGTAGACCCACTCTGACCTCTATGTCATTGTTGGGGGGAAAGCTAGATGCCATATTAATGCGATGCTGCTTTTTGTGTCTTCTGGTTTTCATTGGAATAGCAAAAGATTTCACATGCATCACACATTTATATGAATTTTTGTTTACTGGTCCACTGCATACCTGCTTAGTTAACCTGATGTTTTAGCCATTGTGTTACTATATTTCTATTGAAATACACTGCCTTGGAAGATAAATTAAAATGAAATTTTGCTTGCTTTGAGAAATACAAAATTTGTATCAGGGTTTCAGAGTGGTCTCAGGTGTGTTGGTATCAAAAGGGTTAAACAGACATTTAAATTAGGCGAGAGGTACATGTGGCATACATTGTTCCCCTTATATTTGCATATTTGTCTGCGTGAATGCATGGTTATCAAGTATATGTTTCTTTGTATCTCACAGTTTGGTCAACATGTATTTGATATTATGAATCTGGTTTTAAAACCTGGAAATTGTGCATAGTGATAATCTCGAATCTCGAGTCCTAAGTAGGGTTGTTGAACTCAGTGTCAGACTAAGTCTGCCAGGCTATGAACTACTCACTTCTACACTAGTTCTTCTAAAGCCACTCTTGATTTGTAACCTCAAAATAATGAAAAGACAAAGTTAACTTTGATGGCATCTGAACTCGGAATCCAGAGAATCCGAACAAATACTGTAAAATATTCTATCCGACACACCAATGACTCTTCCAATTTGCTTCTGTCTCTTTGTGTGTTCGTGCATGCATGTAGTTTGGTGTAGGAATGAGATTTTAAAGAAGTTTGTTTGATTTATTAATTACTAGTTGCACCAGAATTGGATCCAGAAGGTCTTGCCCTTGCTGCTAAGATGGTACATTCCAAGAAGCAGCGTCGTGAAATTATTGAATCAGGATATCACAAGTAAGTAACACCTCAGTGTTGTTTCTTAATCAACAGTGTGTTTTTCTGTGAGTACAAGTCTGTTGTTGTTTAGTCCCCAAGTCAGCCCTGATCTGGTTTCTGATCAAACTCATTCCAGCTATGGCCATCCTCTCTTTTTTTTATACATAGACTAGGATTAAGTTTACATTATCTAATATGTTCTCTTCTTAAGACAATTAGATGTGATTTGAAGGGCAGTAGGTTACTATTTATAACATGTTGCACAATCATGTAGAACAGGGGTTCTCAATCGTTTTTTACTTATGGACCCCTTTGATTACTATTTTATTCTAGTTGACCCCCATTGCCATTAAATGTTTAAAAACTAGTTTTACCTGTTTTGTTTTTCACACATTGCTTTGCGTAGATTGAACTATGTAAAATGTTAGAGAAAGAAATTTAGCTGTTTCTTGCAATACTTACCAATACATACATCTAAAGCAAAATTTTTTTTCAGGGTCCCTTAAAATACTATTGTGATTCCTTAATTTACTATTTTGTGAGGACCCCGATTGAAAACCACTGTAGAACAATCATGGGCAAACTGGCTGTTGAGACTTTCTGAATGGCATGCCCAATGCAAAATTACCTTGAACTTTTTTAGTGGTGCAGCTTGCTTGATGTAGAGGTTTCTTCATTGATTCTATATTCAATATTATTTGTATATAATTACTGAACCTGCTCAAAATGGCAGCCAAATCATTTTGAAATCACATTGGCTTAAAAGTAAAAGGAACGATGTGTTGTGTAATGTAGTCCTGGATATATTATCTAAAAAAGAATGGTAACAACAACAATTACATATGCTACCTAAGCTTTTACCTAAAGTATTTGTTGTAATTCTGCGTCCACCAATTATATTGTCATGACCATCATACTAGAATGGACTTCTTTTCACTAAATCTGTTTGTATCTTATTAGATTCATGTATGATGACTCCAACTTACCACGTTGGTTCTTGAAAGAAGAAGAAAAACATGCAAGAAAGAATGTTCCAGTCACAAAAGTAAGACCATTAATTTGCCTTTCATAGTCTTTCTCATATTATTATTGTTATTATTACTATTATTATTATTAATATGGTGAGCTGGCAGAATTGTTAGCACAACTTCCAGTTGAGTCTTGGGGTCAATGTAATCAACTAACCCTGTACCCTGAATTTGCAGGCCTTGTGCCAAAATTTGAAATTATCAGCATTATTAAGGTGGCAAGCTGGCAGAATCGTTAACATGCCAGGCAACAAGCCAGGCAACATGCCAGGCAAAATGCTAAGCGGCATTTCATCTTTCTTTTTCATTCTGAGTTCAAATTCTGCTGAGGTTGATTTTGCTTTCCATCCTTCCAGAGTTGATAAATAAGTACCAGTGTACTAGTTGAACACTAGGGTTGATGTAATTGACTTACCCACTCCTTGGAATTGCTGGCCTCATGCCAAAATTTGAAATTGTTGTTGTTAACCCATTAAGTCCCACTGTCCTATAAATAGGACACTAAATGAGAACATTAAATAAGCTATCTCACATTGTCTCAGTGTCCTATTTATAGGACACCAAGTTTTTCCATTTCTACTTGAAGTAAAGGAGTTTTAATAATTATTTTTTTCATTTTAACCTACTTTCAATCATCTGTAAAAGTTTTAAAGTAATATTCAAAAATTTAAGTACTCTGGGACTTAATGAGTTAATGCTGGAATTGATATAATCGTCTGACCGCCTACCCCTAATATTGCTGGTCTTATGCTAAAATTTGAAGCAATTATTCATCATCATCATCATCATCATCGTTTAACGTCCGCTTTCCATGCTAGCATGGGTTGGACGATTTGACTGAGGACTGGTGAAACCGGATGGCAACACCAGGCTCCAGTCTGATTTGGCAGAGTTTCTACAGCTGGATGCCCTTCCTTATTAATAATACCTATCTTAGTCATGGAAACTGTATAATGTGTATAAAATTCTGCTTGGCAGCAAAATATAAAACATGTATTCAATATTGATATATAAATGCTGGAAAGTAAGTGGCTGTGAATGATCCATTGAAAATGAATTAAGTGTACAACTGGGCTGAGAAAATGATCATTATTAAATTATTCAGTGGTTGTATACAGGAGATGTGACTGAACTGGTGTAACCTTTCAATATTGCTATTATCTGTTTTGATGCTGTTGTTTGTTTCAGGCTGAAATGGAAGAATACAAAAAGCAGATGAAAGAAGTTGATGCTCGGCCTATAAAGAAGATTACTGAAGCTAAAATCAGGAAAAAGCTCAGAGTAAGTTGCGACTCTTACTTATTTATCAACTCACTCTCTCACTTCAAATCTGCTGAACCTAACATGGACAACATGAGGGTTTTTTTATATTCTTTTACTTGTTTCAGTCATTTGACTGCAGCCATGCTGGAGCACCGCCTTTAGTCGAGCAAATCGACCCCAAGACTTATTCTTTGTAAGCCTAGTACTTGTTCTATCGGTCTCTTTTGCCGAACCACTAAGTTACGGGGACGTAAACACACCAGCACCGGTTGTCAAGGATGGTGGGGGGGACAAACACACACACACACACACACACACACACATATATATATATATATATATATATATATATATATATATATATATATATATATATATATACACACATATACATATACATATATACGACAGGCTTCTTTCAGTTTCTGTCTACCAAATCCACTCACAAGGCTTTGGTCGGCCCGAGGCTATAGTGGAAGCCACTTGCCCAAGGTGTTACACAGTGGGACTGAACCTGGAACCATGTGGTTCGTAAGCAAGCTACTTACCACACAGCCACTCTTACGCCTATAGTTGATAGTTCTTTGTTGTTGGTGATTTATACCATTTGATTGTTTGGTGAATGGTAAAAATACTTGCAGAAAGAAAGAGAGAGGAAAACAGACAGCTAGACATCTGGCTGTAAAAATCACTTCCTTTGACAGTTGATATGGAAATATCCAAATTTATTGAAGCATGTCTTACAAATCACTTTTCCTTTCCATTTTACATTCATCTTCCTGTTAGCAATCATGGATGGTGGAATAGCTATTTTTTGTTAGTGTAGTATCATTATTGTCTAGCGCTCATCTGTCAAATGTATGATGTAAGGTGTTCCAGCTATTTTACTTCCAGTTCTTATTTAGACACTATTGTATTTTTATTATGTTATCCATTATCTAATTTGTCCCTTTTTTTCCTTTTGAGGGAGATTAATATGCTATTTCTGGCATGGTTTGCAACTATTGTAGAAGTTGTATTGTTTGTGGGTATAACAAAATTGGTGTTTAATCTCAGATAAGCCCTGATCAAGCTGAACTATGATCAGAGATATTTCAGCTGTGATTGTTCTGCCATTTATTTAAGGTTACTGCACGAAGGGCTATATTAGAGATATTAAAATTGTTTGGCTTTGTAAGCTGGATTGAAGCCTATACTAGATCTCTTGGATAGATTAGGGTAATTATTCCTAAACCCTTATTCATAATGTAGGCCAAAGGAAATGGAGAAAGTGATCAATATATGTTATAACTAATTTATTTACAATAATGGAATAAAGAAAAGAAAAATATGAGGTGTTAAAGTTTGTATGCAAAGATGTGTGTGGAGGAATACTCATCCACATGGTGTATATATATAGTCCCATTGAGTAAGAGTCCTTAGATGGTGAACAGGGATAGAAATTGTCCAAATGAATAAATACAGTTATTCAGAAGACCAATGCTTGATGAAAAGTTTTTCACTGTTTCACCTGCAAAACCTTTAAATGCTGTTCATGTCATTAGAATTCATTTGGATGTGTTTATTGGTGGGGTAAAGGAGAGAGCTCCTGTTTGGTGTGGTTGATATAGACAAAGTGAAGGGGAAATAGGTCACGTCTTTTAGTGTATGGATTCATAAACTTCTTTTACATTAGTTGGCATAACAAAAAATTCTCTTAAGTTAATCATGAATCTAGTTTGGCTTTGACTGAGTGCATGCTATTGATATATGTTTTACAGAATATCTTAAAATCAAAATATAGTAATTGAAAATTTTTTCATAGAATTGAGCCAGAGTTTCAAATTAAACATTGTTATTGGGGAACAGCCCTACACTACATTATCCAGTTTTTGAAGATGATCAACTGTTATTTGAGAGAGGCTTGGTTTTATATATATATATAAATCAGCTTGAGTAACCATGTAGACTCTTATTTGCACATATTGGGTAACTCCTTTTATAAATGAATAATTAATGGATGATTTTACAACATAGCAGGAGAAGAATTGGTCAGTGGAGGTGATCTGTTAATATTTACTTAAATCATTTTGTTGTTGATGTTATTGTACAGATGACAAAGAAACTGCAGAAGGTTCGAAAGAGGGCAGAGACAATTACAGACTGTGTGGACACTTCAGAGAGGGAGAAATGGCTGAAGATTAAGGAGTAAGTACAGAATACTCTCTATCTCTGTGTATGTCAAAAGGTGTGTGTGTGTGTGTGTGTCTGCATTTGGGTATGATGGTGATGACTTTTTCATGCATGTATGGATTGGATGGAATTCATTGAAGTGGGATTTTTATGGTCAGATGCCCTCCCTGTTTCCAAGCCTTGTGTCCAAATAAGGTAATATTTCCTCATGGCCAGACAAATTTTCATGGAAGGTAGGAAACAAACTGGTTAGGAAATCATCATCGTCGTTTAATGTCCATCTTCCATGCTAGCATGGTAGAACGGTTTCACAAGAGCCAGCCAAGCAGAAGCCTGCACCAGACTTCTGAGACTTTTCACAGGATTTTTACAGCTGGATAAGATGAAAAAATAGCATTAAGAAGGGCATTTAGCTGTTGAATCCATGCTAAATCAGACAATGGAAGCTTGTGCAGCTCCCAGCTTTACCAGCCCTTGTCAAATTGTCCAACCCTTGCCAGCATGAAAAACGGATGTTAAATGATGATGATGAGATGTACTTAGTATTGGGTTTGGAAGACTATAATTGATGAAGTGAATATATTTTATATAAATTTATGTATGTATATGCATGTGTAATAACAATAGTGCATTGATTTTTCACCAATTCTAATTATGGGTGTGGGTGTGCATGGACATAGACACACTCACACACAATTAGAACTTAATGAATGATCTTGTTAAACATGTCTGTGTATAGTTTGTGCATGTGTACACAGGCACACACGTTATGAAGGCATATGGCCTAGTGGTCAGACAGTTGCACTGACGATTGCTAGATCACAAGTTCGATTCCCAGACTCACACACAATTAGAACTTAATGAATGATCTTGTTAAATATGTCTGTGTGTATATGCATACACACACACACATTATGAAGGCATGTGGCCTATGGTCAGGCAGTTTCACTAATGATTACTAGATCACAAGTTCAATTCCCAGACTGGGTGGAGCATTGTGTTCTCGAGCAAAAGAGTTCATTTCACATTACTCCATCCCTCCTTTCGATCGTGGGTGAATGTTTGCCTGCTCACTTAGCCTTTGAAGACTAAAATGATGCAAAGCACATTGTAATCGGCGATGTGTAACAACATCTGATAGTCTATTCAGTCATGTGATATACACATACACACTTTTAGAATTGGTTGAATGATATGATATACACATGCATGTGTATATCATATCATTTGTATACCTTAGACAACCGAATAAATGATGGTATTGTATGTAAATGTATGTGTATGTATGTGTATACATTGATAAGTGTCTATTTAAAACGTTTTTTTTTTTTGTGTGTGTGTTTTCTTTTTTCCTATCCTTCGTCTATTTCTGTTTCCAGAATATACAAGAAAGCTGGTTTGCTGACGAAACAGAAGAAAGAAGTTTCATATGTGATATCTAAGAAAGGTGGTGGAACAAAGGGGGCAAAACCCAAGGGGCCTTTCAAGGTGGTTGACAGACGATTAAAGAAGGACAAACGATCGATGAAGGCAAAGAATAATCAGAAGAAAAAGGGAGGAAAGGGGAAAAAAAAAGTTAAATAAAATATTTGTATTGTTACTGTTGTTGTAATTATGATTGTGCTTGTAACTACTACTATTACTACTACCATGATAGTAGAATTATTTGATCATCATACAAAATGCCTTATGGTATTTAATAACAGTCCTCTATGTTCTGAATTGTTATCGACTTTACCTTAAATGCTTCCATGTCAAGTATGACCTTCTTCTTTGCCTTTCAGCTTTCCAAAGTTGATAAAATACAGGTACCATTCAAGTATTGAGAGTAATTTAATATAGAAAGTTGTGTAAATTCTAAACTAATGAGCAGGTTTCAATTCCTGGCCAAAGCCATTTCATACCTTTAATTATCGGCAATTTTATGCATGCTGTTTCTTTTCAGACTGGCATTGTTTGCAGCATGACTCTCTTCTACATCTCTCAGATCCTACTTCATTCTCAACACCAATGAATACATGATGCTATGCTTGGCTGCTCTGTATTGCTTGGTGATTTCACTCTTCAGTGAGACAGTGTCAGTCAATCTCATTTCTCTTGAATCCATTATATTTCATCATCCTCATCACTTATTATCTGCTTTCCATGCTGGCATGGGTGAGACAATTTGACAAACTGGCAAGCTGGAGGGCAGCACTAGGTTCCAATCTGATTTGACATGGGTTCTACAGCTGGATGCCCTTTCTAACACTAACCCCTCCATATGTATAAAATTAATATATATATGTTCTACCGGTGTTGGCATGGACATATGGTTAAGACGTTTGCGTTGCAATTAGGTGCTTTTGGATTTAGCCTCCCTATGCATGGCATCTTAGGCAAGTGTCTTCTACTATTGTTCCAGGTCAACTAAAACTTTGTGAGTAGAATTGGTTGATGGAAACTATATGAAAGCCCATCCATATATTTATGTCTGTAAATGTTTACATTCTGTGACACTTTGACATGAAATTGCTTCAGCAGAAGGTAGTGATGTTATGTTGATAATTCCCTGTCACCAGATCACTGCATATCTCTGCCTCTTTCAAAGACAAATGGTATAAAAATTCCTTGATTGAAAAATAGTAATGTGGGGAAGCATCTGGCTGTAAAAATAATACCTCAGTAATAAACTTTTGCCAGTATAGGAAAGCAATAAATGAAGGAACATATGAATCCTTTTGCCGGTTCCAATCATTGGGCAACTGCCATACAGGAACACCATTATAAATTTTAATTATATCAACCCATGTATTTCATCATCATCATCGTTTAACGTCCGCTTTCCATACTAGCATGGGTTGGACGATTTGACTGAGGACTGGTGAAACCGGATGGCAACACCAGGCTCCAATCTAATTTGGCAGAGTTTCTACAGCTGGATGCTCTTCCTAACGCCAACCACTCAGAGAGTGTAGTGGGTGCTTTTACGTGTCACCCGCACGAAAACGGCCACGCTCGAAATGGTGTCTTTTATGTGGCACTGGCAATGATCTTGCTCGAAAACCCTGTAAAATGGCTAAGTTTTGTGACAGAGAGACACACTGGCCAATACACACAAACACACGCATGTAATATATGAATGAATGAATACATCAGAGAGTCGTGAGGAGTTTTGGTTTTACAGGATACAAAACAACCTCAGTAGTGCTAGTGCTTCCATAAAATGTGTCCAGTCCAGTCCACTCTGTAAAAAAGCAGTACATTGAATGACTATATCTTTATAATCAGGTTGGCAGCCTTGCTCTCTCTTGAAGGATGAGAAAATAAGTAATTGTTGTTTGGAACCATTGAAGGCAGTGATCCAGCTTGGATGCAGCTCATTGTCTTTCTACTTTAGGCAAAAAGCCTGAAATTTTGCAGGAGGGAAGCTAGTTGATTACATCAATTCCAGTGCTCAGCTGGTACTTGTTTTATATCCTCTTGCTAAGAATAGCAACCACATTTTCTTTAGAGTTCACTCTACCATTATACTGAATAATATAGTCCTGTTATGGCAGGAATGCCTTTGATGACAGATCAGCTTCATGAGTGCCAACCTGGGCTAATCCATACATTGGACTCTTTTCATACTAGGTAAATAATCGTAAAGCAAGAAAATTTGTGTCGTTTGATTTTTAAATTGGTTATGGAAGTAAAGAAGGTTAGCTAATACATTTTCATGAACTGCACTAGTCACATGTGAATGGTAAGTTTTAAATAGTAAATGTACAAGTTACTTCCCTTGGAAAGCCTACCTCAACATAACGAACGCAAAAGGCTTACCTTCGTTTTCAGATTTAAAAACAAAATTATTTTAGTCTGTTCTTAATTTACTGGCTGTTTACAAGGCCCAGATGTCGATTAATTACAATGGCTTACTTTACCTAACTATTAGTTTGAAGATTTGATCGAAAAATTAAAAACATCCTTCATCCCCAATTGCTTCTAAATGTTTATATTCTTTCCTTTTTCCCCCCTCTCTTTTACTTGTTTCTTTGCCATGCTGGAGCACCACCTTGAAGGAATTAATCAATCAAATTGACCCTAATACTTATTCTGTTGGTATCTAGTTGTCGAACATAAGCTTGGGTGCAAGTTTATATAATATTATATTCTCTCCTCTCTTTTCCAACTGGAGGTAACCATGTCTCTCCTCTATGGCAAGATACATGTTTCTTTCTTTCTATCATAGTTTACCCTCTCGTCGTTACCCAGAATAAAGCCACCTCCCTCAACACTACTCCCCCTCTCTGTCAAGAGGGTCTTTATTTTGCAAGTTACTTGGTAACCTTGCTAGGGCTCAGGCTGGTGCCATGTAAAAAGCACCTGGTAAATTCTGTAAAGTATTTGGTATTAGGAAGGGTATCCAGCTGTAGAAACCATGCCAAAGGCAACAGTAAAACTTGGCACAGTCCTTATGGTTGCCACCTTCTCTCAGACTGTCCAACTTATGTCAGCATGGAAAACATGTTAAGTGATGATGATGATGATGATATATATATTAAATTATAATATATTCTTGATTTGAGTGTAACAAACTTGGATGTATATTATAAGTGATATATAATATGTATTTTGTAATATAAACTTAGATGCATCCTTGAAATGATAAAGAAGCTTGACATAGCTGATGTGTGGGTTACAAATGGTTACATAATACATGTAATAGGCAACACCTGATAGATGGAACAGGTAACCATGGCAAAGAAAAAGTGGAGATTAAATCCCATGAATGGTTGAGCTTTTCAGGGTTGAGACAGATGAAAATACAATGTACTGCAGCTTGTTCAAATGTATACAAATTTGGAATGAGTCAGTAGATTGATGACACATCAATTTATTGGTGTTGTTGGTCTACATTTTAAACCTGTTTTATTGCTGCATTGATGTGCCATTGACTCATCATTACTATTAGGACAACCGCTACTGCAAAAATCTAGTAACATACCATCACTGCATTGATGATAGATTATGCCAGTATGTAGGAAGCTTTATTACTTCTGTATAGAAGGGTTTCATTTTTTTTTTTTTCGTAATTGTCAAATAAGCCATCAAATTCTATTTTTATTTTTGGCTAAAATTGGTTGGGAAGAGAAAGATTAAAATAAAATAAAAAAAGCAACGTAATTTGAATAAAACTTAATCTATTAGTGTATAGAAGCAACACAAAGATGTGCCTGTCCTATTTGCAATAGCTGATAGGACAGGCACATATTTGCAATAGCTGATATATTCATCATCATCATCATTGTTTTAATGCCCACTTTTCTATGTTTGTGTGGGTCAGACAGAGTTTATTGAGGCACATTTTCCATCACTGGCTGCCCTTCCTGTTGTCTACTCATACCTGTTTCCCCATGATCAGACATGTCTTGGCAGAAAATTAGAAGTAAATGATATTCGTTTTACAACAATCATGCAATATCAAGACAATGAGACAGAAACACACACACACACTTTCAAACACATATAAACATAATTTTCATTATTTAATGTCTATTTTCTATGCTGGTATAGGTTGCAAAGTTTGACAGGAACTGGCAAGTTGGAAGACTGCACCAAACTCTGCGTTTATATGGCTTCTATAGCTGGATGCTCTTCCTAATGCAAACCACTTTACAGAGTGTACAGAGCACTTTCTATATGGCACCAGCAACTATGATAAGGTCACCTGGTAACTTGCAAGACAAGAACCCTCATATGATCAGGGAGTGGTATTCACATGCACACACACAATAGATTCTGTTTCTATCTACAAATTCCACTCATAAAGCATTGGTCAGCCAAAAGCTATAGTAGAAGACACATGTGGTAGGAGTGAACTTGAAAGCCATATTGTAACAAAGTGAACTTCACAACCAGGCCATCAGGTTGGGAACTATGCATATATATTTATACATACACATGTATATATATATATATATCTAGCAAATTAGATAATTTGCTAGGTGAAGTCGTTTTCAACAGGTACACCTAAGACTAAAATATATAAACACGAGGCAATCAATTCCTAAACTAAAGTCAGAAACCAATTGGTCCAGGAAAAGGGACGGTAAAAGTTTTTATTTTTCATTTTATCCCTAATTTTGTGGTTCTAGAACCTAGCTGTTCTTTCTAGTGTAAGAAATCCCATGAGTGGATTCCTCTAGTGTATTTAAATATACACTGTACCTTACGAGTAATTCATAGTCTTTGGACTAAACTTTTATATGCTAGGCCACTTGTAAGTGAAAACTTTTATTAATTTCCATTTCCCTTTGATATAATTAAGTATGTATATATATATATATATATATATATATATATATATATATATTTACATATATTTATATATATACATTCATATATCTATATACATTTATATATTCATACTATATTAAATCTCTGAGCGAGGTTCATATATATATATATATATATATGATACACATAAATATGTATATATATATAATATACATAAATATGTATATATATATATATATATATATAATATACAGAAATATCTTCTTCATATATTAAAAATCAGTGTGTGTTTGTTTGTAGCGTTGTTAGCTAACTCCTCCTACATTATTGTATTGATTTTGATGAAACTTAACACGTGAGTAGAACTGATGTCTGGAAACCGCGTAACATACTTAGATTGTTGAAAAAATCGATAATACGGCCCCCAGAAGGGATCTACCTCATATAACTAATTTTTTTTTAACCATCCAAGGGAAATAACCCTTAGCATCTGTACAATATTTTTTAAATACCCAAGGAAAATAACCCATTTCGTTTTTTATGTACAATTACTTTGAATATTGATTCTTTGTGTGTCCTATTTCTAATTTTTGCAGACAATATCACATTTATACTTTATTTGACACATGAGTAGAACACATTTGTGGAAACCTCGTGACATACTTAGATTGTTGATAAACATCGATAATAGGGCCTTTGCAATGGATCTTTCTATCTACCACATATTACTAATATTTTATTTAAACATCCCAAGGGAAATAACCCATACCACCTGCAGATTTTAGAGAAGCGATCAATATTTGATTCTAATGATCAGCTGACCTAATTCTGCATTTCCCTACTCACAGTTTTGAACTGCTAAACATTATTATTGCACTTCCTTAATTTGAATCTTAAACATTAAAGACTTCATTCATACATTTCTATACATACATACTTTTTTGAATGCTAATTACTCCGATAATTCTGCATTTTGACAGTTACACTTTTTCCATGACAGGAGATAAATTTTTTATTCCACAACGTATTTGTAGTGGCTTCATGCAAGCATAGCGTAGATTCGATCCTCGATTGCCAAATTTCACTTAACACTTCAACAGCACTTTTCTCACAGTAAAACAATAGTTTTTCTGTGAATGACAGCAGTTATATATTTCCCAGATGCCTCAGCTAAGCAGAATAATGTCTTTGCCTCACGCCGACCTCCAACAAACTTTCCCGCCAACCTCCAGAAACCTCTCTTGTCAACCTCCAACAATCTCTCCCTCCTCCAGCTGACAGAAAACTCGATTATGGAGACTCCAATGGAATCTGAAGCCATAGAGGAGAGAAGAAATATGGAGTTAAGTCAAGGACATGCAAATTTTACCTACAAGGCAAGTGTTGGCATGGGGAAGATGGTACAAACTGAGACCCCGCTAAAACTACAGGCTCCCTAAGGAGAAATACCTCCCTGAGGAAAGGCACCAACCGTTTTCCAAATAAAATGTATGCAAATGCAATGCGTTCTTCAGATGTTATGCACAAGGCAGCAGCTGAGCTAGAGTTTTTTTTTGTGCATGGCGCAAAAGATTGTGCAGCAGCTGACCAGGCTACATCAAGCACAAACAAGGAACCTTGCTCATCACAATCAACAGACATGGGATGGTCTCCCGTAATGCCTGCACAGTCGTCACACTAATATTTTTACTTAATATTGGAGACCTGTTGCATCACAACAAAAGCAAAATTTTTTCCTGGGAGACCTTGCTGCATGCAATAAAGCCCTATGCATAGCACTCATGGAAACTCATCTGAGCCCTGATATGGAGGATGCAGAAGTACGCGTACCAAAATATACCATACTGCGAACAGACAGAAGGGAAAGGAGCTATGATGGAGTTGCTGTATACATCCAGGAAGACCTCACACCCCAGGTCTTACTGTCATACTCAAATTCAGTCTGTGACTCTCTAATTGTATACATATGACAACACAATATAGTCATATGCAATACATATCACCCACTGGATGTTCTAAACCACATAAGCAAGTATGAAGATTGCCTCACAAGAATTAAAGAAATCCTCATGAAACTGGAACATCATCTGAGTATATTTCTTATGGGTGATTTCAACTTCCCCAATGTCAAAAATTCCGAAGTCCTCATGTTCTCAGGAATGACTCATTGTAAACAAGTCCCTGCTCAACCTCACCAATGCCCTATTCATGGAGCAAATTGTACTCTGACCAACGAGGGTAAATAACATATTGGATCTCTGCTTCACGAACAACACGGACATCATTCATGATGTGAAAGTGACACCGACATTAGTTTCGGATCACAACATAATAGAGCTGTCTATGTATTGACCAAAACTAACCAGAAACATACAGCCTAAAGGAAAAGCACCCAAAATCTCTCCAACTTCCACAAAGCAGACTGGAAATTGATCCAAAAAGAAATCCTCAGACAAGACTGGCTGAAATGTCTCTCCACACCAGACATTGGCATGAAACTAGAATATTTCATGTTTGTTATGCAAAGCATATGCCAGAAATATATCCCAGAGCACACGGCCAACACAAAAAGGAACATGGATCCAAGAGAGAGGAAGATCCTCATAAGACGACGGACGAAGGTTGCAAATCGCTTCAACCAACATTCCAAAACTAGTGAAGGGCCCCACCTAAAAACAACACTGATGGAGACTGAAAAAAGCCTGCAACAATCTTATGTGAGGGAGAGAGCAGATAAAGAAGCCTGGGTTATAAAAAAAACATTAAGTCAAACCCAAAGGCCTTCTTTCATTATGCCAAAGAAACAGCCTCAGTATGCTGCAAAATAGGACCCCTCTTCCAAAAGGATGGTTCCCTCACAGATAGTGGTCTTCTGACCCATTGGATCCCATCAAAGCACTCAACCCATTAGAACATGGCAAGTGATGATTGGGTGTAAAATGACGATGATGATGATGATATGGGTGTCTATGTAAAAAGTGTCCAAATATATGTCTGGTTTAATGATGTAAAGGTAGATGAAAGATAAAATATCCTCCTGGATAGGACACCAGTCTACCATAGGTAACATACTTAAACTCTTTGCTCTCTCCAGATCATAGGAGGCCACTGACAACTTTTCTCTATTGTTCTTTACTTTAAGCCATCTTTTCTGCTTCTCTCCAGTTGGACCCATGCTTTTTCAGCTCTTTGGCCTTGCAGCTCCTTTTTGAATTTTGTTGCACCATGTCATATATTTCCTCAAGAGAAAGACTTCCTCTCTCAGGTCTTGTTAGTTTTGAATTGTCGTTGATGCTTCTGTAACTTTGTTTTTTTCTAGGTAGAGGTGTTGGCCCTACATAAACCCTTATGACCTCTATTCTTTGACCTGCACAGCATGGGAAGCCCTACCAAATGTTTGTGCTCTTCTGGCATAGTTCTCAGGGTCATTCCACTGCATCACAATAAAGTCAGCCTTGTTTTGTGCTTGAACTAGAAACGATTATTTCTTTGAATAAAAGAGCATAGTAAAGTTGGCCCTTTGCCAATATGGGTGAATCGCATTGACATACAGAACAACAATTATGATGGGAAGAAGGAAAGAGATAAAGCCCACACATTTAGAGGTTCCCTTGTATTGATGACATTGATACAAACAGTTGTTCAAGATAACAACAGCTGTTTTGTCTCCTTAGACAAGTTGTGCTACTTCACCACAGTCCATCTAACTCTATAATAGGTACTACCACCATCACTGGTTTTATCCGTTGTGTTAAGTCACCTTAGACAAGACACTTTACTTCACTGCATCCACTAAGATGTATCTCCACTTCCTGCTTATAGCCATTATGTTGTAGTTTCCTTCTACAAGACACTCTACTTTCACAAACTGTATAATATCTACTGTTACTTGAAAGCAGGTTTGAAATGAAGGCATATGAACTAAGCAGTCCAATACCTTACATATTTGACTACATTCTTTCTGCATCGAAATTGGGAGAAAGTTGGGGTGGGAGGGAAAATAGAGATGACGAAGATGATGATGACAATGATGATGATGTAGTTTGAGTAATATGTCAAGGAGAAGTCACTCTCCTGTTACTGACCTCACATCTATCTGTCAGACTTGCTATTGTATTCATACTCTCAAGCTGATTACATACAATATGGCGATACTCCATTCTGTATATGTGTTACTGCACCAAAATCTGTGTCTTTGGATTTTACTTGTTGCATTCTGGGCATTGATGTCTGCTTATATTATTCTAATCCTTTTTTAAAAAACCTAGGTTAGGTTACATTGCACCACCCCACAGCAAAAAAAAAAAATTGCTTTGTTTGTTTTACCAAGATATAAAGGAAACTTTGCAAATGAGAAGTATCAACTCCTGATCAACCAATCCCATAACAAACAGTCACTCCCCACCAAATGGATTTGTTAGCTACAAGAAAATCTACAATGATAGAAGTATTATTAAAAGAAAGAGGCATGGTGGGGAAAAAGAAAGGAAGAAGAAACCATGACTCATATGTTACTACAGTAGGAAGCTACTCATCAATGTATTGACTTATCCTCAAACCAGAAAAAAGTTTCAAATATTTTTAACAACGGAGTGAACTCTGCTGAATGCATCCCTGCCAAAGTCCTGGTGGTGATGTTTACAAGGGCCTCAGATTAAGGTTATAATGATGCAGACCTTGACTTCCATATTAAAGGTGATGATGATGATGGTGGAAGCCATGCTCTCTTTACTCTTTTACTCTTTTATTTGTTTCAGTCATTTGACTGCAGCCATGCTGGAGCACCGCCTTTAGTCAAACAAATTGACCACAGGACCCATTCTTTGTAAGCCTAGTACTTATTCTATCGGTCTCTTTTGGGAAACCGCTAAGTTACAGGGATGTAACCACACCAGCATCAGTTGTCAAGTGCTAGTGAGGCAACACACACACACACACACACACACACACACACACACACAAACACACACACACACACACACGACAAGCTTCTTTCAGCTTCTGTTTACCAAATCCACTCACAAGGCTTTGGTTGGTCCAAGGCTATAGAGGAAGACACTTGCCCAAGGTGCCAGAGTTTACTCCAATTGACTAAGTCTTCTTCCTAAGAAATTTGTGACCTTGAAGAAATCATTATTTTTGGACATGCTGTTTGCAAAATACAAACAATATACCAATGATTTAAATTCCTTATAATATCCACTACATTCTTGATTCAAGTCCCGTTTGGAGTTCAGTTTTCCTTACCTCTTTCCTAGGTGGATCAGGCATGGCTGTGTCGTTAAGAAGTTTGTTTCTCAACCATGTAGTTTTTGGTTTGGCCTCACTCCATGGCATTTTTGACAAGTGTCATATATATATATATATTTTTGTATATATGCATGTGTGTATGTGTTTATGTATACCCATGTCAAGATATCACACGATGGTTGTAAATAAGTATTACAGCCATACAAGTGAGGTTCTTCATTTCCAGTATTCTGTAAAAAAAAAAGACACATCTAGCTATGGCGAAATTACCACTTTGCTTGGAAATATTTGAAAGTGGTAACAAAAAGAGCATTCAGCTGTAGAAAATCTACCTCAGTAAACTCCATCTCACCTATGCAACCATGAAAAAGCTAATGCTAGATGATGATGATAGTGGTGGTGATGGTGGTGGCAGTGGTGAGGAGGAGGCGGAGGACCAGTTAAGTACTGGTCTCACTTAATTAATTCAACTTTAAGCAGAATTTTCAGAATGTTGCAGGATGTCTAGATCTTGGATCATCTTCAAGACTCCTTAAACCTTCTAAATTCAGCTGCTCAATTTTGCAATGTTAATAAAGCTGGAGCTTTATTAGTAATCATGTAGGCATGAATGTCGTTGGGGTCTAAAGCCTTTTCCTGCAGGTACTTGATGACACCACGATGCCAAATTTTGTTCATTTTCAAGAAAAGTCCCTACTAAAATTACTCCTGAAGATTTCTTTGAACAGTCAGATGTCAGTTTGCCTGGAAAGAAACAGTGCAATTATTTAATAAGAAGGGTTGAAATTAATGCATGCAAGATATCACAGCCTTTTCCTTTCTGACTAAACAATCTATTGGACTACATTACATGTGTCCTTTATTTTTTCTGGACTGACCAAAACCTCATGAGTGGATTTAGTAGACAGAAACATATATATATATATATATATATATATATATATATATATATATATATATATATATATATATATATATGTATATATACATACATATACATACATACATACATACATACATACATATATATATATATATATATATATATAAAAACAAATAGTAAATGAGTATATGCATATATACGTACAGGTATGTGCATACCGACATCCACCTGTATGTATAGGTGCATATCTGGGTACAGGACATTACAAACAAAACGTAGACGAGAAAACACACAAGCCACATAGAGAACATTCTCCTTCATCAGCTACCCCCGTTTTAACACCGGTGTTTCGAAGAGCTGGGTAGGACGCGTCGTTAAAACGGCTCTTCCCATGGACCACAAATTAAATTTGTATACACAAATTAAACCTTGCCATGGAGGAATGTAGTGGCGGACAAAAAACAAGACAGGAAAACAAACAGAAAAGGCTATACGGCCAGACGGGAAAAATTATGTGTGTATGAACGCTGTGAGGCACAGCGGCTTTCTTTGAGTTTCCGTCTGCCTAATGCACTCACAAGGCTTTGATCAACCCAGGGCTATAGTAGAAGGCACTTGCCCAAGTTACCATGCAGTGGGTCCCAACTCAGAACCATGTGGGGTTGGCAAGCAAACTTCTTACCATATGGTCCAGTCAGCACCTGTGTGTGTGTGTGTGTGTGTGTGTATGTGTCTGTGTGTGTATGAATACAGGTGTGTTTGTGTCCCTTGTTTTGACATCTTGTAATAGCTGTAAAATAATTGTCAGTCATACAAGCAATGTTATTCATTTCCAATATTCTGTGGGAACATACCTGGCCATGGGGAAATATTACCTTGCTTGGAAATAGGTGAGGTTTGGCAATAGGCAGGGCATCCTACTGTAGAAAATTTGCCTCAAATAAACACTATTGAACCCATGTAAGCATAGAAAAGTGGACATTAAATGATGGTACTGATGAAGTGTGTAATCTGAGAGTTATTTAGCTGCTGTTTCTAGCAGATCAAATGGCCATGTAGTAGCCCCCTTGATGACTTGGTACCAGTTATACACTAGGATCAATTCATTTATCTATAGTCTCCATCTACAAATGTTTCTCCTTATGCCAATACAAGAAATCGTTATTCTAGAAAACCTTGCTATGTCACGGTGTATTATGTCTGAGAAAACAAATTCAGCTGATTTTTTTTTTTTAATATATATCTGTCTCCATAGTGATGTCATCAACTTCAGCATCATCAGCATCATTATCAATATTCATCGATATCTACTTGGTATCTACCATTTGTATTTTATCATTAGCGAATCCACCCTTCCACCACATCTCATTTTTCCTTACTCTCTCACTCTCTCTCTTACACTCACATATACATATAGTCTCTCTTGCTCGCTTCTTTACTTTCTCTCCCTTAATCTCTCTTACACACACACATATGGTCTCTCTCTCTTTTTCTCTCTCCCTCACCCTTATTCTCTCTTACACACACATACACATAAATCTCTCTTTCTCTCTCTCTTGACCCATCACTACCACCACCATTTACCATTGTAACCGAAGCACTGTGCAGCCTCATACTACTACCCATGACACTCTACTAAAATTATCACCTCTTACCACTACTACCACCTCTAGTAGCTTTCCACACAGCTCCTGCCCTCCACCCTTTGCACACCACACCATGGCTTATTCAATTAGTTCCACATTTCGATCTACCCCATACCCTGCTATCCCACACAACCCAATTGCAAACCACATCACAAGACACCGCACTACTCAACATCACAAGACACTGCAGAACACTCCACCACACTAGAAATCACACTAACTCCATAACATTTCACATAACAAGATGCTACACAATACCACAACACTTCACAGTGCCAGACATCAACTACCCTCACACTAGATGCCACATTATCCCACATCAGAAGACACTATACAACATCACATCACAAAACACAACACTACCTCATACTATCCCACATTACTCTTCATCACAAAACAACACTATCTCACAACACAAGACACTGCATAAAATACCACAACACTACATGTCACAAGACATGGCACTATTTCACAACACCCCACATCACAAGATGCTGCATACAATACCACACGTTACATCACATGACACTATCCCACAAGGCACCACATCACAAGATGCTAAAAACCTTACAACATCCCTCACCACAAGACACCATGCAATGCTCCACCACCCAATAATGCTTCACATCACAAAATACTACACACCTTGCACCTCACAACATTCCAGATCATAAGATACTATACAATACCACAATACCCTACAACACTCCAAAAGGCACTACAGAATACCTCACTACCCAACAACACTCCACAGAACATTGCACAACACCTCACAACCCCCCAAAACACTCCAGGTCACAAGTTACTATACAATATCACACTATCCAACAACACACTACATACCATCAGACACTACACCTTGCTATGGCACAACATTCCAGATCACAAGATACTATACAATACTCTACTGCCCAACAATACTTATCATTACAAGACCCAACACAATACCTCACAATTTCACAGGTGTGGTTGTGTGGTAAGAAGGTTCCCTTGCAAACACATGGTTCCAGGTTCACTCCCACTGTGTGATACCATGGACAAGTGCCTTCTGCTATAGCCCTGGACCCACCGAAGCCTTGTGAGTGGATTTGGTAGACGGACACTGAGAGAAGTTCATCATATATATATATATATATATATCTATATATATATATATATATATATATATATATATATATATATATATATATATATATATATAGGGTTTTCGAGTGAGATCGTTGCCAGTGCCCCTGGACTGGCTCTTGTGCAGGTGGCACATAAAAGACACCATTTCGAGCGTGGCCGTTTTCGTGCGAGTGACACGTAAAAGCACCCACTACACTCTCTGAGTGGTTGGCGTTAGGAAGGGCATCCAGCTGTAGAAACTCTGCCAAATTAGATTGGAGCCTGGTGTTGCCATCCGGTTTCACCAGTCCTCAGTCAAATCGTCCAACCCATGCTAGCATGGAAAGCGGACGTTAAACGATGATGATGATGATGATGATACACACATATATGTATGTATGTTTATATATAGATACACGCATTATATATACATGTATGTATGTATGTGTGTGTGCCATAAATATCGCCATCCGTTTTAGAGAAAAATTTGTAGTTTAGAATCAGTAGTTCTTTGACTGCTATTTCTAAATTTTCAGTATGTTGGAGAAGCAACTCAATTGCTAATCCCTGTATATTTATTATGATTATATATATATATATGTATATATAATTAGAAGATATGTTAACCTCATAGTTGCATCCAAGGAAGTACTGGTTCAATACCTAGTATTGTTGGGAAATGAAATTCCCTTAAAACAATAGGTATATAGTTTATATCCAGTTAAAAGAAGTTTAAAAAATGGAGATAAGGAAGTTAACAATTATTTATTATGAACAAATTGGTCATCTTCACTTCTTACAGCTGTTTCAATTAATACTCAATAATTTAATTACAAATTTGTACATTAAATTTGCCTTTATGTGATACGTGCATAATTTCAACAGAGAAAAAGAGATGTACCTTGAGATGTTATATGAAATGAATTGATAGGTCCACATATAACATCCCAAGGTACATCTTTTTTCTGATGAAATTATGCTCATGTCACATAAATGCAAATTTAATGGACAAATTTGTAATTGAATTATTGAGTATTAATTGAAATGGCAGTAAGAAGCGAAGAGGATAAATTTGTTAATAATAAATAATTGTTAACTTCCTTATTCTTTATTCTTTTATTCTTTTACTAGTTACAGTCATTTTGACTGCAGCCATGCTGGAGCACCACCTTCAGTCGAGCAAATCGACCCCAGGACTTATTCTGTGTAAGCCTTGTACTTATTCTATCAGTCTCTTTTGCTGAACTGCTGAGTTACGGGGACGTAAATACACCAGCATCGGTTGTCAAGCGATGTTGGGACACACACACGCACACAAACATATACATGCACATACATACATATAGATATATATATGACGGGCTTCTTTCAGTTTCCGTCTACCAAATCCACTCACAAGGCTTTGGTCAGCCCAAGGCTATAGTAGAAGACACTTGCCCAAGGTGCCACTCAGTGGGACTGAACCCAGAGCCATGTGATTGGTAAGCAAGCTACTTACCATACAGCGACTCCTGCGCCTATATCTCCATTTTGTTTTCTTCTTTTAACTCTATACGCACACGCGCGCGTCCACCACCACTGCTTGACAGCCGGTGTTGGTGTGTTTACGTCCTTGTAATTTAGCGGTTCAGCAAAAAGACTGATAAAATAAGTAGCAGTCTCAACAAAAAAATAAGTACCCGAGTCAATTCATTTGACTAAAAGTTCTTCATAGCTGTGCCCCAGCATGGCTGCAGTCTAATGACTGAAACAAGTAGAGGATAAAAGAGAAAACCTTATGTCAAGCAAAGTCACAAAATACCACAGCATCCCGCAACACTTAGCATTGCAGAACATCATACTCTACCCAACAATACTACATCACAAGACACCACAGAGTTAAGTGATTGAACATGCTACAATATATTACACCACAACCAATATGCTATATATAACCAAAACATACACCACACAATACCTCTTTTCACAGGCGTGAGGTAAGAAGTTTGTTTCCCAACCACGTGGTTCCAGGTGCAGTCCCACTGCATGGCACCTTGGGGAAGTGTCTTCTACTATAGCCTTGGGCCCAACCAAAGCATTGTAAATGGATTTGGGAGACGGAAACTCAAAGAAGCCCGTCCTATATATCTATATATATATGTATATATATATATATGTGTGTGTGTGTGTGTATAGAGTGCTTGAAGAGTTATAAAGATATTGTATATTGAAAAAAACGAAACAGTCAGAATTTTGGATAATCCTCTCTCTCTCTCTCTCTCTCTCTCTATATATATATATATATATATGTATATATATATGTGCGCCTGTGTGTTTATAGTTTGTGTTTGTCCCCCACTCACCGCTTGATGACCTCTGTTGGTTTGTATTCATCCCCGTAACTTACCGGTTCGAGAAAAAAAAAGACCGAAAGAATAAGTACCAGCTTTTTAAATAAAAAGTACAAGTATCCATTCGTTCGACTAAAAATTCTTGAAGGCGGTGCTCCAGTATGGTCGAGATTTAATGACTGAAACAAATTTAAGATTATAATCGCATTATACAACACCGCATAACCGCACAACACAATACCGCATAGTTACACAAGCCAAACTGAAAGCCTCTAAGTGGTCACTCGATATACTAGAAATAGTAGTAGAATATTCTTCAGATGACACTCAACCTATACATGCATATATATATTTTGCTGAAAAACTAAAAGGAGAGATAGCCACAGCTGGAAACCCTTTAATCATATAAGGTTATTGGTTTACGACTGATCTGGAGTTAAACAACACCACCATCACTCACCACGATGTAGCCCATCAAACGGCAACGGTAACACTACATCTCACAACAGACCACACAGCGACACTACAGTCTCAAACCTCACAACTCACCTCCCCTACTACACTACAAACGAAGGTAGAGTGGTCGCTCGGCCTGCTAGAAAAAACAGCGAAATATTCGTCATATCAGTTATATTGGATAATGCATTTCTAGATAGTGTCTAAAAAACAAAAAAGCAGGGATGGCCATAGTTGGAACACCTTTGATCATAGGTCCGCTGATTAAGGGCTGACCAGTGTTAAACGACACCAACACCACTATAACCCCCCCTCACAGCACAAATGCACAAGC
Organism: Octopus bimaculoides; assembly: GCF_046866305.1. Classification (NCBI taxonomy): domain Eukaryota; kingdom Metazoa; phylum Mollusca; class Cephalopoda; order Octopoda; family Octopodidae; genus Octopus; species Octopus bimaculoides. Next base: position 21,352,316 of record NC_142933.1, read on the forward strand.
TATGACAGTAACTCAATACGGGAATTTCCAGCCTACATCACCATAGCAACAGCAAGCTTCACTCCAACTGTTGCAGCAGATAAAATACTTTGTCCCTCGCCACTCATACTCCACCCTTTCACTCCATACACCATTACTCCCGTCTTGCTCACTCCACCACTCCGTGTGCGGTCGTCATGGTTACTAGGTCATGTCATCTCTGACGTAGATACATGTGAGCGTGTGTGCGCATGAGTAGCGGGGCTTGGTACTGTCAGTCGTCCATTGACAGGTTGATGCCGAGATGTGTGGAGCCGAAGATGAATCCATGGACGATCGACACATCTGCTGGTTTCGTTGTTTGTCAGGTGGTCTTCTTATAATGTGACCTAAGACAACAGTTGTCCATATGTATGTGTGTGCAAAGTTGATATATGCTTTTATGGGTGTATGTGGTACATAAGAACGTGTGTAGCTATCTCGTTCTCTCTATCTCTGTGAGTATGCATGTATGTAGAACATACATGCATATACACATACTAGTGTGTAAGTACAATACTCACACGGGGTGGTAGATTGGCAGAATAATCAAAGCGGTATTGAACTACAATCCCTTTACGTTCTGAGTTCAAATCCTATCGAGGTCGACATTTATCCCGTATTCCAAGAGTCAATAAAATTCAAGTACTCAAGTACTGAATCGGCTTAAATTAATTATAACCACCACCATCCCCAAAATTCCACTTCTTGTACTAATGTTAGAAATCCTTATAATACTTACAGAGGTGATGGTGTATCACGTTGATACGGCGTATTTAAATTCACTGCTTTACATTCCGAGTTCAAATCCCTCAGAAGTCGACTTTGACTTTCCTTCTCTGAAGGTCAATAAAACAACATCAATCAATTAATTATAGTCAATCCAATTGACGACACTCTTCCACACATTACCACCATTACCTAAATTACTGGCCTTGTAACTCTCAGACTGTATGATGCTGAGCTGACCAAGCACACTACAATCAAAGACGTTGAAACCATGCGACCACATTTTTTTTTATTATCGATTGTTGCGTTTCGGACTTCATTACCCAAAATATCTTTACTATTTTTAATAGATTTGAGGATAATTTGGTTGATATTTCTAGCACACCGAGTGACCACGTTGAGCAAATTATTATAAATGTAGTAGATAATAGAATGAGTAATTAAGTACATACGTATCCCTTCCGATGTGTGGCTTTCTATGTTATAATTTAAGCTCAAGGCTTAAATTATAACATAGGGTCGATTACACTGACCCTTGAAAGGTATTTTTGGAGCAAAGTACAAAAGAGGCAAAGTTGATCTTGGCAGAATTTGATTTCAACATGTAAATAACCAGAGAAAGTATCACAAAATACTCGACATAGTTGGAAGACGAATTTTTTAACCACATCATCATACGTACAAAGTCAAAAAGATTAAGAATCACTGCTCTAAGCCATGCGTATGGTTTGCAAACTGTTCACAAAGGAAATAAATGTGCACAGGAAAACATTTTATGTCTGTACAAAATGTTTGTTGCCTCATACACTGGAGTAATTAATGATTATTATAAAATTCGTTTTGACAGAGACTAAGTTTTACCTGCATCTTAATTAAATAGGCAAAACGAAACTAATAAGATTCGTTCCACTTTTTCTGTATCGTCAGTCTCTACAATATAATTTAATTAAGGCTAACTCAAGGAGTAAGTTACAGTAACTCAATCTCACGATACCACACTGTCACATCCTAATTGATCAGAATCAATATACAGCTAAAACCATCACACTTATACATGAAGTATGATGAGTTGAAGTACATGCTAATACCTCTTGAGAGGCTTCACATACTTTCTGATTTATCATATTATATGTACCACACAAAATGTACAATTTGAGGGCCTTTTGGGTGGTAGGTGTAATATGCTGCCAGTTGAACATCACCACTTTGTCCTTTATTGTGGTAGAGGTCACTCTATTGTAAGCATTCAAACCCATCTGCTTTCCATGTTTTACCTGCATATGTTGTTTCAGACATTTTCAGGTTGGTCATCAGCCCTGTCAGTCCCACTAGTATGGATATATGACCTTTCAAAAGTCATGTCACTGCTCATCCTTCTTTAATCAACTTTAAAAACAACACTGCAGGCAGTTCATTGTGTTTCTGGGCAGAGCACTTTATTCTACATTGTCATTCACCATTTGATATTAATTTAGTGACCTCAGCTCCACTGTCTCATTCATCCCTTGTCATAGAATAAATTGTCAATCTACAATGAAAATGCAACATTATTCTCTGATTCACCTCATAAAACAATATACACTTCTCTAGTTTCTACATCAACATACACTTCTTCAGTTTCTATTTCAAATCCACTTCATGTCAACATATACCCTCACTACTCTACCACAAAGAAGCTTGTCTGTGACTGTTTGGTAAACTAGAAAACTGAACGAAAGCATAAGCCATATTTTGTTGCCTTTAAAAAGAAGAAAGGTCACTATAGTCTGAGACACAGTTTCTGGATAGATGGGGTGGTCATGGTTTGAATAGCTTTAACCATAGGAACTTGCTAGGACAGGACTGATCAGGGGATAAACAACACCTACCCTACCAACTAGTGATTATATATATTCACAAAAAAATGAGTTTTTTTAAAAAATTATTTTTAGATCCACTTTGTATCACAAATATATTTTTTAACTATAAAACAATCCTGTCCAATGTGGAGTGCGATTTCCTCCTGACCGATGAAGGACTGGTGTTTTTTGTGTTATTTAGATATCAGTCCTGATCAAGCTGGCTTATGATTAAGGATTCCAGTTGCGACCATCTCCATTTTTTTTTTTGTCAGACATCATGTTCTCAGGACTACATTATCAAATGTGCCCTTTAATTGAAAAATGAATGGATAAGGTTTGAGAGAGGTGAGGAGAAAGAACTGACTGCAGTTTCTAGTAGGCTGGTAACCATGTAAAGGCTCTCCCTCCTTGGTTCAACTGATGAAGAACTGACAGAGTTGAATTTCAAGTTAATCTGTAATATTGTTAGCTGCAAGAAAAAAGGGTGGACAAAGAGAAAGGTCCAGAGATCATGTCACCATCAAAAATTAAATAACTTTTCCAAATAAGCTGGAGGGTCCTTTGTCTTTTTGGTCCATATGCTAGAAATAGTTATTAAATTCTACCAAATCATATTCTATAGATTAAAAAAAAAAGGATAAACTGGACATGTCATCCTAGGTATACAAAAAGACAGATCAATTACAGCTGGAAAGCCCTTGATCATAGACAAACACTAGTGCCTTAGCACCCAAATGGATGAATACTTCCTTGGCATGTGTATGAGGAGAGGAAAAGTGTTTATGTCAATCATGCTTAATTAATAAATTGTAATGTTTCTCCTTCTCCCACTCTATCTGTACATGTATCTTTGTGTGCATGTACACAAGTGTGTGTGTGTGTTTACCACCAGTGCCAAAAAGTACTCTTACCAGAACAGGCTGAATGTCCACTCAACCATGCCAAATCTTCAGTGTCACAACAGCAGCACCCAAACATCTCATTTCAACAACAGAAACCTTTTTGCCAAAACCAATAGAAATCCATCCATCCATTCGTTCAGGACTATACAACTCAATGTGTTTATCCTTTTTGAAATAGTATGTTGTAACTGAAAAATAGTATGGTGTAGCTGAGGGATATTATGTTGCTATTTCTAACCAGTGGAGAGACTGCTTTGAGCTTTTCATGTTGGTTCATTCTATATGCTGTTGTCATTGAATGCAATGTCATGTACAAAATACAGAGAAGTTTTCAGGATTACAGTATTTTGGTTGGCGTTAGGAAGGGCATCCAGCTGTAGAAACTCTGCCAAATTTAGATTGGAGCCTGGTGTTGCCATCCGGTTTCACCAGTCCTCAGTCAAATCGTCCAACCCATGCTAGCATGGAAAGCGGACGTTAAACGATGATGATGATGATGATGATGGAATGCTTTTTTGTCAAAAATTAGGTTAAGAAATGTTGGAGTTTCTTATACATGGATAGTATTATAATCCCTTACAAAACCATTTTTTCCAAATTTTAAGATCCAAAAATTAGGGGGTTCCTTAATCACGTTAAAATACGGTACATTTCCATTCAAGGATGTAGATTATTCTAATTATGAGGAATAGATAAAGTCTATCCCTATTTTAACATCATCACCTGGCTCATGGGTGTCTTTAGTAGAGTTCACTTTATTCCTAGCATTCAGGCCAAGTTTCCGGTCTAAAGATAAATGCCGCCTACGAATCTCAGAGGTCATAAAAAAGGTCCTGAATACTGTCCTCTTGAGCTACAAGGAAGTAAAAAAAAAAAAAACAAGCAAAAAAAACAAAAAAAAAACACCAAAAATCCACTGATGTAATTATAAAAATCTATTGATGTAATTATACACATTGTTCTAATTATATACATTTCAGGGGAATTATGTCATTCTCATTTTTAGTATGAAAAGAGAAAGTTAGAAGTCACATTTTCAATAATGATGATTGTGGAGATTGACATTTCTCACTTGCAGTATCATTTTCATGGTACTTAGGTATCTTCAGTAACATTTGGAAGTATTTGGAACAGGCTTCAAGACCCCTCCTTGCTCGATTCTAGTTTTTTTTTTTTTAGTTTTTTTTTTTCTCTGTAGCCATTACCTTGTAGATGTCCATTTTGGTTAGCAGTCAAAGGCACAACTCCCTCTGCTCTTAACAGTTACAGATAGGAATCAACCTTAATTTTACCAGTCTGGAAGGGCCTGCAAAAGAAATGGACACTGCCCTCCTCTGCTCTTAACTTCAGGGAACAAGGAAAGTTTTTGTAACATTACCTAAAAAAAATAAATAAATTAGAGAACATCACTAGCAACTGTGGTGACACCACCTACCCAAATGGACCTCCGCAAAGACTATGTAAAAAACATTTCTGTTTGAAAAAAGTTCCAGATAAAATGAGGTTATACAGTGAGGTGGCAGAATAGAAAAGGGGTAAGTTATTTTTAAAAAATGATTTCTCCAGGAATGAGGCACAGGAGAATTCAAAGACCTAGTCTTCAGTGATGTGATAGTACTAAATATTTTAAAGAAAGAGTTAGAAGAAAATACAAAGAGAAAAAGGGAAAAAAGAATCTGGAAAATAGAGATTTTGAGAGAGAAGGCAAAAAGATAGATAGATAAATAGATAGATGGAGAGGAAGAGAGAGGTGGCACAGTAAAGAGAATAGGAAACAAGGAAGGAAAGGGATAAGGAGATCAGGAAGAGCTGACATAAAGAAGAGAGGGAGAAAAGTAAGGAGTAAAAAGAGAGAGAGTGCAGTGAAAAATAAAGAAACAAAAAGGTGGAGAGACAGAACGAATGAGAGAACAATAGGATAAGCAGATAAGGAAGGAGAGAAAAAGAAAGTGAGAATATAGTAAAGAGATAAGACGGTAGGGAAGAGTGACAGCAATTATATTTAAAGAGACAAGGAGGGAGAATGACAGAAGAATGAAAGATAACAACGAAGAGAGAAAGAGAGAGAGATGAGGAGAATGAAGGGAAGGGAGATAACTTGAAGTATCAATGGTAAGAGAAAGCTGCTTAATGTCAGTGTTGTATGAACAGTATCGAAGCGAGATGAGTTTGCTCATCTGAAGGATTATGTCAACACAGAACAGACACTCACTCAAACATATATACATGTGTGTGTGTATTTTGCATTTACACACACGTATTATGTGTTTTGTTTTATTCTGATATACTATTAAGGTAACGCGCGCTCAGTTGTTTAATCAACTACTATCAGAACTTCCAACTCATCGAATTATTGTTGAGTATTCCACAGAATACTCAAAACACTTACTTGCAAGCAAGCCTATGTGTGAGGTGGTAAGCAGGCTAGTACATGTCTTTTCTCCTTGCATGCACAGCCTTTCCTACACCAAGACTCCTGCCAAGCTTTGCTGTAGTTACACTCAGTAACTAAGTGCTTTGTGACCCTAGCTTATTTTGTAAGGGACCTTGGTACAGTAACTGGCTCCAGAGGTATAGTATGTAAGGCTACTCTAGGAGGAATATGCTTTGATATTTACCAATAACTGTTGTGCTGCCTTTTACAATATCAGCCAAATTTAACCCTTGATGCCAACCTGTGTGAGAATCCTGGTTCTACGATACAAGTGACTTGTTTTAAAGTTATCTAAATTAAATCTTCTATCAAAATTTCATGTAAATTTATGTTCCAATCACGAATTTAATAATGACCAAATCATTTTACTAAATTTTTCTTATATTTGAAATTAATTACAACAAGACCAGTGTATTTCAATAAAAATATGGTAACAAATGAGTTAAAGTAAGTTCCATTAGAGTGGGTCTCTAGCAGCCTTCTACAGCTAAAGGAAGGTACAAATCATCTTGGGTTTTCCTTGTCACTGGTTCTATCTCCTTTTATAGTAACGGTAGTGATACTGGGAAATGTGAACCACCAATGCTACTATCTTCTGTATCTTCTGCAATATGAATCAAGGGTTCTGAATCTCAGGAGGAGTCTTTTTCTATGCTTGTCTGTAAAACACATCTATCTTCCAATCTTTGCAAATATATAGTGCTGTAATGATTTCACTATGCCTTACTGATGAGGTTCAAAATGCAGAAACTTATCTAGAGTTGTCATTGCATGACTAAAATTCAGACTCACTCCCCACTACATTCTATTCCATAATTGATTAATATTTATTAATTAAAATCTAAGGGTTGTTTCTGCTGCCATTTTTAGTGAGAATTAGTCATTTACATAACGATTGTTCTCATTAGTAAAAATGTAATTTCATTTCACTGAAATTTCTTTCTTACAACTGGCTGAAGCCCTCTGGCTTGCCAGCTCCTGTCAAACAGTCCAACTCATGCCAGCATGGAAGATGGACATAATGATGATGACAATGACAATGACATCAAATATACTGACACCCAATTTATACTCTAGTTTTCGTGAAGTAGTCATCCTTGGCTATTTTTTCTCAATCATTCTTTTGTATATTTATATATGAAAGTGGTGAGTTGGTGAAGTCATTAAGGCATTGGATTCAATGCTTCACAGTGTTCCTTCCAGCTCTCTACATTTTGAGCTCAAATCCAGATGAGATCAACTTTACCTTTCATTCTTTCAAGATCAATAAACTAAGTGCTATTCAAATACTGAAGTTGAGTTTTCTTTCTCCCTTGTGTATATATGTGTAAGCATCTGCATCTTTACGTTTGAGTTTGTCTCCTACTATTCCCTTGACAGTGGGTGTTGGTATGTTTATCCCTCCATAACTTAGTGGTTTAGCAAAGGAGACTGAGAGAATAAATACCAGACTTTAAATAAAGTACTGGGGTTGATCATTCAACAAAACCCTTCAAGGCTGTGTCTCAACATGGCTGCAGTTCACTGACTAGAACAAGAAAAATATAAAAGATAGGAGAAAAATATATGCATATAGTCAGGAAGAAGAGGAAGAAAATGAAAGACAAAGAAGTGAATTAGGAGGGAAGAGAGAGTTTGTTCCGCAGGTATATATATATATATATATATATATATCTATCTATATGTATATATATATATATATATATATATATATATATATATATATATATATATGTCTAAGAGAGAGAGAGAGAGCGAATAAGAAATTGTGATAAAGTGAGCTACATAGACAAACACATACATAGACAATCATACATGAATATATATGTGTGTATATACATGTGTGTGTGTATGCTTGCATATATTTATGTACATATACATATACAGTTAAACCATTGTTCAGTTGCACTTGACCGATTTTCTGGAAGTTCATGGTGATGATGAATGTATGGCTCAGACAAGAGACTGTAGAGAGAATGATGAAGACATAAACATTTGTTGTCTCTCTCTCTCTCCCTACTGTGGTTCTACAGTTGTTCACTTGAAACTCCCCAGCTGGTCAGAAGCAATACACACACACACACACAGATATACATACACACATGCTGTTACCTGCAACATGCGCAATTTCACAACTGATGTCTTGAATGAAGCATTTAGAAGTATTCATTTCTCTTTACAATCAGTATCCATCAACTATTCTGTCTATTTACGTATGTATGTATGTATGTATGTATCTATCTATCCATCTAATCATCCATCTTTTAGCCATCTAATATGTTAATGTATGTATCCCTTTCCTCTTCCATCTATCCATTAGTCCATCTATCTTATCCATCCATGCATTCACCTGTCCACATATCTGTCCAATTATTTATTTACTCATCTATACAGCCTTGCATCCACCTGTTCATCTATCTATCCATCCATCCATCTATTCATTCTCCTATCTATCCATCAAGTCATCCATCCACTTTCCCACTCACCCATATATCCATCCATCTTTCTACACATCTATCTATTTTCCATCCACCCACGTATCCATCCATCCATGTAACCATTCACTTATCAATTCAACCATCCATTCACCCATTCATCCATCCATGATGTCATCCATACATTCCACCATCCATCCATTCAACCATCTGTCCAGCCATCCAGCCATTTTCATCCACCCACCTGTATATCCATCCATCCAGCCAGCCAGCCATTTTCATCCACCCACCTATTTATGTATCAGTCCACCCGCCCACTCATCCATCCTGACATTGATCCAGTGATCCTTCAATCGATCAATTGATCCATCCATCTGTTCATCCACACACCTATTCATCCATACTCCTTTCCATCCATCCATCCGTCCATCCATCCATCCGTCCATTCACCCACACATCATTGTGTAAACATAGACTGAAGATGTTATAATTCTCAAAATCAAGCGAACAAACAATATTTTTAACCCTTTCTCCTTCTCCCTCAAAACTTTTCTCCTCATTTTCCTATTGTATAGTTGTTTCATAATTTTTCTTGTGTTGTTTGTTTGTTTACTCTTTAGTTTAGCTGGGGGGAAATTTTTGTCAGTAAATGAATAAAACACTTGATTTGACATCATCTTCATTGTCATTGTTGTCATTGTCAACATTGCCATCATCATCATGGCCACCACCACCACCACCATGGTCATGATCGTGTTCATCATTGTCACTTCCCCACCACCTCTGCTGTTGTCATCATCATCACCATTGTTATTATCATTGCCAACATTGTTGGTACCACCACCATCACCATCACCAGTACCAGTACCAGCAGTACCACCACCTCTGCTGTTGTTATCATCATTGTCACTGTTATTACTGCTTTCATCCTCATCATATTCATTACCACCAGCAGCAGCAGTAGCACCACCACCATCAGATGATAATGATGATGATCATCATCGTTTTATGTCAATATTTCCCTGCTGGGATTTAGAAATGCAAAAACTAAAAAATTGCAAATTAGAGTATCAACATGGATGTTATATTTAGATTCAATATTAGATTGGCATCAGATGTGTACAGCCTGGATTTGAACTAGGCACATTTATTTTTTTCTAAACTAAGTATAAGAATATTCTTGTCTTCCCTACAAAGCCATTGATGCATTCATTCATCCATCCTTCCTTTATGTTATCTATTGTGCATCGATTGCCAAGCAGATCAGGTCATTGTTACTCTTAGTTTAGAAATAAAGGTTCCTTGTTTGAAGCTGGTCTCGTACAATGTACACTATACAAAAATAAGACACCTGATGATGATTAACTGAAATATAGTGTTAATATAAACGTTGTCGTCATCATCATCATCATTTAACGTCCATCTTCCATGCTGTCACAGGTTGGGCAGTTTGACAGGAGTTGGCAACCAAGAGGACTGCACCAAGCTCCATCATCTTTTTTTTGGCATAGTTTTTTACAGATGGATGCTCTTCCTGATGCCAACCACTTTAGAGAGTGGACTGGGTGCTTTTTATGTGGCACCAGCCCCAGTGGGGTCTGTTTTGACATGGTTTTTATGGTTGGATGCCCTTCCTAACATCAAATGGGGTAAAGATAGGATATATCAGTTCACTGTTGATTGTATCTATATTCATGTCAGAAGGATTTCGGTTACAATACTGAATTGTTAACCATTCTGTTGCCATATTTTCAATTCATCATCATCATCACCATCATTGTTGTTGTCATTATCATCGTCTTCATCAGTTTCACCTCCACATTTCCATGCTTGCATGGATTGGGTGGAATTTTGTTGAGCTGGATTTTCTACAGCTGGATGCCCTTCTTGTTGCCAATCCACTCCTACACTTCAGTGTTAGGTAAATATTTCCTCATGACCAGACATGTTTTCATGAAAGATTGGAAATGAAGGATATCACTTGCATGATACTGACACTTACTCTTTTACTTGTTTCAGTCATTTGACTGCGGCCATGCTGGAGCACCACCTTTAGTCGAGCAAATCGACCCCAGGTCTTATTTTTTGTAAGCCTAGTACTTATTCTAGCGGTCTCTTTTGCCGAACTGCTGAGTTACGGGGACGTAAACACACTAGCATCGGTTGTCAAGTGATGTTAAGGGGACAAACACAGACACACATATATATATATACATATATATGATGGGCTTCTTTCAGTTTCCATCTACCAAATCCACTCACAAGGCTTTGGTTGGCCCGAGGCTATAATAGAAGACACTTGCCCAAGGTGCCACACAGTGGGACTGAACTCAGAACCATGTGGTTGATAAGCAAGCTACTTACCACACAACCACTCATGATGTTAAGGCAAAGAGACAGTAACACACACATATGGAAGGCTTCTTTCAGTTTCCATCTACTAAATTCACTCACAAGGTTTTGGTTAGCCTAGAGCTATATTAGAAGACACTTGTCCAAAGTGCCATGCAACAGTACTGAATCTGAAACAACATGGTTGGGAAGCAAACTTCTTACCATGCAATCATGCCTGCACTTATTTTAATTAATTTTGGAAATAATAAAGAATTTACTAAAACAACTTTGTCTTTATTAAGGTGACGTTCTTATTGTTTGGAACATAAATTAATATGAAATTTTCATTTAAATCACTTTCAAACAGGAAGTTAATATCATTAAATTAGGAGCTGTCTCAGGTAAGTTGGTATCAAAAGGGTTAACTTTGGTAGGCTAACAGTATACTGACCAAGTACTCAAGCAATCTTAATATTTATTTTTGCCAGCTGAGAGGACTGGAGCAATGCAAAGGAAAGTGACCCAAGACTAGGAACTGAACTTGTTGCCTTATAGTCAAGAACCATGTTGCCTAACCACTTGGCCATGCATTCTCTCATAAATATTGTAGATACATTCAGTGATGAAGTTAACAGTTTGCAAAATTACAATCATATTAACATTGATTTATCTCAGATATTTAGACATTTAATCTCCCAATTGTAGATTAATGACAAATTATTTAAAAATTAATTCTTAATTTAGTGTCACTAATGAGCAATATGAATACAACAGATTAGGTTCCTTTGATCTGTTAGATCTTGATGAACTCATGCCAATATGAAAAGCTATGTAAAATGATGATGGAAGATATATATATATATATATATATATATATATATATATAGGGCCTCACAGGAGTGTTGGACCTCACGGAGGCAAAGTAGCTGAGTTCCTCTCAAGCATTGGGCCTCATGGAAGCAAAATGGCTGAGTTCCTTTCGAGTGTTGGGCCTCACAGAGGCAAAGCAGCTGACTTCCATTCAAGTGTTGGGTCTCACGGAGGCAATGACCAAGACCTTTGGCATTATGTCGTGCTTGAGAAGAAAACTCAAAGGCCGATACAGCTTGGCACCTGTGAAGTCGCAACTCATTTCTACAGCTGAGTGAACTGGAGCAACGTGAAATAAAGTGTCTTGCTCAAGAACACAACATGCAGCCCAGTCCAGGATTCGAACTCACAACCTCACGATCGTAAGCTCGATGCTCTAACCACTGAGCCATGCGCCTTCACACATATATATGTGTTATCCAATGATAACACATATATAACACATTGATAACACACACATATATATATGTGTGTTCACATATATATATGTGTTATCCATGTGCCTTCACACACACACACAAATATATACATATATTACCAACCATACATATTCAACGTATGTATTTTATTTGTTTGCCGGTTTGCTGTGGTATAGTATTTCGGGGAACGACTCCCTCAAAATAGTGGTTGTTAAAACACCTGACAATCATAGACAGGTGGGAAAACTCATCTCCAATCCCATTCAGGAATAATGGATACTGATATATCACCATTTTTGTGGCTTATCAACATCACGTAACTGAATCAAATTGTCAGTCTATGACTATATATAATTAATGTCAGAGCTATTTGCTGGTATGCCATGGCGATGCACATGGAAGATTAAATTCGATAACAAATTAAAAGCAGCAGCACTAGTAAACATTATCAACCACACATACTCAATGTATGGTGTTCTGTTTGTTTACCAGTTCGCTGCAATAAAGCACTTAAGGGATGATTCCCTCATAACACTGACTGTTAAAACACTTGAAAGTTATAGAAAAGTGAGACAACTCACCTCTCTTATGTGTGCATTGCTGTAGCATACAAACAAATAGTTCATACACTATTTATATATAGTCACAATCTGTTGATTCAATTTGTCTCTGTTCGATTCAGGTACATGATATGATGTTCATAAGCCACATAAATGGCAAAATATTGGTATCCATCCACCTGAATTCAGTTGAAGGCATGTCGTCTTGCTTGTCTACGACTTTCAGATGTTTTAACACCCAGCGTTATAAGGGAGTTGGCCCCCAAGCACTATACCAGAGCAAACTGGCGATCAAAAAAAAAACATACGTTGATTATGTGCAGTCAAATTATACAACATATATATATGTTGGTGATTTTTTTCCTTCTTTGACTTTTCCATTTTCTTTTCCAATGAAGAGCTTGTTTTTGTTAATTTTAATGTTCATTTATTTGATTTGACTATACACACACACAATATATATATATATATATCTGTGGCCGATGCAGGTGTCACGGACCAGCACCCATGCTAGTGGCATGTAAAAAGCACCTTTCAAGCACTGGGCCTCACAGAGGCAATGACAAACGATCAAGACCTTTGGCAATATGCTGTGCTTGAAGAGGAAGATTCATCAAGCAGAGTGAAAACATTGTCATGGCACATACTGGTGTCATGCAATTGGCACCCATGCTGGTGGCATGTAAAAGCATCTATTACACTCTCAGAGTGGTTGGTATTAGGAAGGGCATCCAGCTGTAGAAACCATGCCAAATCAGACTGGAATCTGGCGCAGCCCCTCAGCTTACCAGCCCTGGTCAAACTGTCCAACCTATGCCAGCATGGACAATGGACGTTAAATAATGATGATGATACATATAAAAGTCTTTGTGAAAATTACTTGATACAGTTTTACTAAGTATAAAAAAGAATTTAAAAAAAAAAAGTTATAAATTCTTTATCAGAACTTTGTGGAAGAAATTATAAATTCTTTATCGGTAATCTTTGTGGAAGGAGTGTCTTTCTAGTGTGTGTAAGCGCTTTCGATTATCGTTTCAAACACGTTCTTGGATAATACATATATACATATGTATACACACAGAGGTGAAATAAGCATTAAAGATGCTTTTCTCCACATAGAAAACTGCAAGGGTTACTTAGAGGTATTGCAAGCTCTTCTGAATCAGATGCAATGTCAGAAACCCTTCTGCATTGTCAGAATGTATCTCAGGGTCACAAGCATTTCACCTCTTAGGCTATATGCTTAACCTGAGTGGGACAGCATGGACTGAGTTAGTCTGTACCTGTGGAAGGTTTCTATCTCTGATCTTGTTAACCAGAGCCACCTTTAGCTGGTTTCTGCTGCCATACCTTTCTCCTTGGTAGCTTTTTTCAGTTGTTTGGGTTCCAGCCTAATGTTCTGCAGAAAATAGCTCACTGACCTAGTTGTGTATATATATATATATATATATAGCTAACACTTTCATGTACAGTCAAACACAAAGATCATCACTGCAGTAACTGTTCAGAAAATGAGAAAATGTACTAAGTTGGCCTATGAATGATGTTATCAGGCAGTAGGGTACATTTCTATATTGTTATACTTCATCAGCTACAGATACTAAATCTCTCATTCATAATTAATTCCAGCTCAACAAAAGCTTTGCACACATATGCATATTTATTTTTTGCTGCTTACATATAAGAATGGCAGTTTTTAGAGGGCTATGAGTGATGAATTTGGTATCCATAGCTGACGAGGTGTAATGATGCAGAAACATGTGACCTACAGTTCAATATCATTCATAGCCTCATTTAGTGTTTTCATACAGACCGTCTATAAAAATTACTCAGTTACTGCAGCAAAAGTCTTTCCATATCCTTCATTGAAACCAATACGAAATTCATTAATATTTAATTCAAATATAGAATAAGTATCGTTCAACCCCAAGTCAGTCATACAGAACAGGCTAATGATAAAAGGTATCCCAGCAGAGATCATAGTATAAGGTAAAAAGTATCCAGGACTACATTATACAATGGGCGAAGGTTTGGAATAGTTATCCCAACTTCATGAGGAAGAGAAAAAGGTACGGAAATGGGGGATAACATTTCAAAAATTAAAATTTTTAGGATCGCAATACCAATTGCAACATAAAGATGCTGTAGTAAATGGAAAAACATCCCTAAGTATTGGGACTTGTTAGTGACTCACTTCTTCAAGCCTGTGGGGTTTGAGACGTTTGGAGGAGCTGGGTCACAAACAGCAGTCATCGTTTACGGCTCGCCTTACCGAAATGTGAGGTGATACCCGTGAGGGTGCTTGTCTGTTCCAACCTCACCAGCTTCGCCATCGCCCGTGTTAATGCCACGAATATGTTCAGTAGGTTCCGTTGAACCTTGTGGTGTGCGACCAACTGAGGCACTTTGTGTTGAATTGATATCTTTTCTTTCTTCACTCATGTTTGTCTTTTCCTTGGTTTTGTATTTAATGCAGTTTTGCTTTATATATAACATACGTGTTATATATGTAATAAAATATAGTACCTAAAAAAACAAAAAAAAAACAATGACACTGAGAAAAAAAAAACTCCTCAAAAACTACCCCTTTTCTTTCTCTAGGGATATGGGATTCGAGTGATAGCTATTCCTAAAGTCCGCCGACTAATGTATCCTTCCCTTTTTTTTTTAAACAGTACGTTGTGATATAAAAGAGATTTGGCTGTTATTTCTAGATGGTCGAAAGATTACAGAAGCTTTTTGTGGTTGCTATTTCAATAAAAGTTCGATGTCGAAGAGACGGAATGGCTTCGAATGGAATTAACTTGAGATTTGAAACTTTTGGGGAGAATTTAGCCATTGGGGCCGTACTACGTGTACGTCTGTCAGAGAAATTCGTACACCATTCAGAATATGGTCCTGCGTTGAAAAGGCTGGTTCCTCAGAACTCAGAGGCTTCCTCGTTGACTCATACGAAATATATTTGGATGTGCGCGCACACACGAGAACTGTTGTGTTTTTTTAATATGTATACTGAGAGAGAGGAGGGGAGAGAGAGGAGGGGGAGAGAGAGGAGGGGGAGAGAGGGCGAGGGAGATAGAGAGAGACGACACTGTCCTGGAATCTTTAAGGGACTGATGTTAACTGACCCTTAATGGACTAGTTTTCACGTAGTGTATCAAAGTCAAGTGAACCTGGCGGAAACCCCCGCACTCAATGAGGAGAGTTTTATCGTTCATGACCGGAAATCGCAGGTAAACAAAATAAAAGAAGAGAAGTGGTTCGGTTGAGAATTGAACTTGCGCCGAGCACAATACTCGGGCTTCCGGTAACTTAACATTCCATCGCAATTTTAGTTATACACGGGTGGGAACGTACCACCGCCTCTTGCCTATTAATAACAAGCCAGATCAAACTTGACGAAAGAGAAATAAGATGAAGAGAGAAAGAAAAGCAAGAGACAAAATTTTCGAAGAAAGAGAAATTAAAGGATAAAGTGATAGAAAGAGAGAGAGAATGAAAAGCTGAGGAAGTAAGAAAGAAAGAAAAACAAAAGCCACAAAAAGTAATATACAGAAAATGGGGAAAGAGCAGAATATTGCACTTAATGTAAAGTTCGCTTTCATTGATCAATACGAGATCTCATTACAGTTAACCTACTCAACACAGGATGGCAATATATATATGTGTTTTTGTAAGAGAAAGAGACAGACAGAGGCTAAGAAAGAAAGACTAATAAGCAATCATATGGTGGTGGTGTGGTTATATGGCATAGGTTCAGGAAGACAGACCGATAGATTAATTAATGGCCCAATTGATAGAAGAGAGTGTCTGTATGTGATTGGGAGAAAGATTCGATGAATATATAATCTATCAATGCAACGGTGGATATATAAATAAAAACAGGTGAACAGATAAGATAGAGAGGGAATGAAGTGTGAAAAGATATATGAAGAAACTAGAGGGGAGAGACACAGAGAGAGAGAAGGTTGAGTAGCGAGACAGACGGAAGAGAAGGTCAACTGAGTGTGCGTCATCAGTGACCTAGCTCCGCCCACAATGGGTCAGGTCAAAGTTGAACATTGATAAGCTTCTTAGTAAGTATCTGGTAAAAAAAACATTAAGAATATTAGGTGCAGCATTTGTTTGTGCACGCATACACATATATGCACACGTGTGTGTGTTTCTGAAAATTATTCGAGAAAATTAACGAGTTTTTAGATTGTCGCGAAAATACAGTCAATTTAATTATGGAGAATGTATGAATGACGTTAAACATTAACCGCAGCGAACTCTACTAGTACGAGTCAACGACGAAACTTCTGCTTGGTCGCTCCACCTGCTAGAAGTAGAAGCCAAATCTCTCTTTTCCAATTACACCCTTCGTGTCATAAAAGGGGACGCATTGGATAATGTGATTCTAGATACGTTACATGTGAAAAACACGAATGATGGAATGGTCACTGCTGGAATATCTTTTGATCAAGCTTTTTTTTTTAGAACAGAGCTGACCTGGGACTAAACAACAACTGTAGCAGCTTAACAATTCAAGCCACCGACAGACTCTACATAATGATTCAATTTACTAGAAACAATAATGTCAGGATAGTCACGATAGAAACGACTTGGATCATGGGCCTATTGGTTGAGGTCTGATTTGTTATTAACCCTTTAGTATATAAACCGTTCATACCTGGCCCAAATATTCTACCTGTTTTATGTGCAAACTGACCAGCTCTGACCTCTCATACCTACTCTACAATATCATTCTAAAAACAAAACGGTCACATCATCGAAATCTCAAAAGTGCAAAATAATGCATGATTGATTCGAAACAATGTGAATGGATTAGCCATACATTTGAAAGAGTAATTTACATGATAAAGATATAGTTCTCGTCAGATCTTCCATTCCTCTCATCAAAACACTAGCCTCATTACTACAGCCGCCGCCACCACCATCACCACCACCATAAAAGTCAATAAAGTCATGAATCAACGATGGGGCCTCTACGTGGTTAGTCGACCTACCGGAAACTATAGCGAAATCGCCATCAAACCACATTCTGGCCAGTCTTACAAAGAGTTGGGATACATTGGATGGTGTAGTCCTCTATACACTGTGCCTGGAAAAATAAAGATAAAATAATTGCAGATGGAATGCTTTTGATCATAGGTCTACTTGATTTGGGCTCACCTGGAGCTAAGCAATACAACAACAAAGCCATGCAGTTGTCATAAAAATCACTATAGTAACAACGAAGCTACCTCTACCTTCACCAAAATTACTACTACCACCTTCTCTGCCTCCATCACCATCAATACCACTACCACCACAACCACCAGTTTCTCTACTACTTTCACCAAAACCACCACACCACCACCAGAATAACACCATCACAATCAGACACCACTATTACTACTACCACCATCACCGTTGCCATTAGTACCTTTACTACTGCCACCATCATCATTAGTTTCTCTACTACTATTAGCACCAGTTCTGTTACTGTCACCAAAACCACCACTAATACCATCACCAACACAATCATTACCACTACTATAATAATGACCACTGCTACCACAGTCAAAATCACCACCAATGCTTCCATTACCATCACTAAAACTACTACTACTATTATTTCTACTAGCACCAATAAATACCGCAACAGTCACCACTGCTCATATCAAATTCCACATGGTTGTGGTACCATGCATCCCAGCAGACACCTAACTCAGTTCATTAAGTGGAATGGGTGTGTGGGCATCCAGCAGGATTTGAAGAGTGTTTTTGCTGAGAAATCAATGGCCAACCTTTATCTGGAGAGAGGATAGGCATCATGAGGTTACTTCTCTTGTGAAATATACATTGCTGTGGACCTATGACTGTAGTCTTGGGATGGCAGCATTCATTATCTACTGAAACTATGACCACCACAATACTATTACCATAAGCATGACATATCTACGACCATCATTACACCTCCATCATCATGGTGTCAATGTGAATGAACAGTAAAGTTTGGTTTAACAGGGAATTGATCTCTGTACAATCCAGTATGCACAATCTTGGGTATCATTGGGGTTTGTGATAGCCCCATACATTAACCATTCGCCATCAAGATACTCCTTTGAACTAGCCTATTATGTACATTCTTACCCATTTTCCTCTTATTAATTTCTACAGTATCTCAGGGATGGCTGTATGGTTTAGAAATTTGCTTCCTAACCATGTAGTTTCCAGTCCAGTCCCATTGCATGGCACCTTGGGCAAGTGTCTTTTACTGTAGCCCTGGGTCAACTAGTCTTGTGAGTAGATTCAGTAGATGGAAACTGAAATAATGCTAATGTTGGCATTAGGAAGAGCATCCAGCCATAGAAACCAGGCTAAAACAGATTATAGAACTTGGTACAGCTCCTGGCCTTGCCAGTTCTTCTCAAGCCATCCAACCCATGCCAACATGGAAAATGGACATTAAATGTTGATGATAATGATGATGATATATATATACACACACACACACACACACACATACAGGGTGCAATGGGTAAATTGTTGCCATTTTATATTTTTTAGTATTTCAAGATATTTTTATGGAATTTTGGTAAATATATCTGTTAAAATGAAATGTAAGTTTTATTTTCATGTTTGCGTAACACACATATATCAGGTCATTCCACAAGTAATGTCTATATTAAATAAGGAAAACAATTGATAAAATTTTATGTTTTAATGAAACTTAATCATCAATATAGTTTCCATGATTATCTATGACATCTTTCCATCTACTTATAAGCATTTTAATCCCATTAGTGAAAAACTCTTTCAGTTTCGAAGAGAAGAACTCTGAAAGGTCAGTTTTGATTTCCTTGGTTGTTTCAAGAGTTAATCCATCCAAATGATTCTGTACACTGTGGAACAAATGGTAATCTGAAGGAGCAAGGTCTGGGGAATAAGGTGAATGAGTAATTTTCTCCCAGCCAAGTTTCTTGATCATCTGTGATGTGATCTTAGCAGTGTGCAGTCTTGTATTGTCCTGATGAAACACCACCCACTTCCAGTTCACTAAGACAAACCTTTTTTTCTTCAAAGTAGCTTTCAAACACACTAAATGCTGACAGTAGATTTGAGCATTGATTGTTGCATTAGTTGGTAGCAATTCAAAGTGGATGATTCCTTTGCAATCCCACCAAACAGAGAGAAGAACCTTCTTCACCTGGAGTTCCCTTTTCAGTTGTGGTTGGGTCTTTTCCCTTTCAACTAGCCAATGTCTACAACACTTAACATTTTGACAAAAGACCCATTTTTCATCATCGGTCACCAGTCTGTCCAAAAAGGGTGAGATGAGTTCATGAGAATGAAGAGAAAAGCAGATGCCCATTCGGTATTTGCAGTTGGCTTCAAACAAATCATGAGGCACCCATTTTCTGAATTTTGGGACCTATCCAAGCTGTTGAAGATGGTGGTGAACGGTTGTATGGCTTGAACAAAGCTTGTTTGCCAATTCTTCAACTGAAACTGCATGATCTTTTTCAAGTTCTGCCAAAAGGAGCTATCATCAAACTCAATTGGACATCTTGTTCAGGCCTCATCTTCAAGGCTGAAATTTCCACTTCTGAATTTTACAAACCATCTTCTGCAAGTTCTTTCATTCAGGCACCCTTCTCCATAAGTTGAGGGAATATTTTGAGTCACTTCAGCTGCAGAGTTCCTTTTTTTAAATTCATAAAGCTTTATGTGCCTCAAATGCTCCTTAGACATGTCCTTGTTTGAAGAACTATAATTAGTGAAATTTCAATTAGATTATCTTGCAAAATGAAATTTAATTAGTTTAAATATATCCAAATACATATAAATATTATTTGATGCCATTTAAACATTCTAAAATACTGCCAAAGCGTTTACAAACTGAAAATATAGAAGTGTGGACATTACTTACGGGATGACCTGATGTATATATATTCATCATAACCATCATTTTTTTACACCCCTATTCCATACTCACATGGGTTGAGTGGAATTCATTGAGACAGATTTTCTACAGCAGGATGCCCTTCTTACTGCACATCCTTACCTGTTTCCAAGAAGGTAACAGTTCTACATGGCCTGACGTACTTCCATAGAAGACTGGAAATGATGAATGCTGTTTGTATGACACTGGTGCTCATTGACACCAACCAAGTGATATCAAGACAAAGAAACACTAATGTTGGGCAATCTTTGTACACAAAAAGCTCATTCAAATGATGTCATTTGTTTCCAGTTCTCCGCATAATCATATCCATACTGTTTGTTGGCTGAGAGATTATTATCTTGCTTGGAAACAGATAGGGATTGGCCTCAGGAAGGGCATCTGGCCATAAAAAATCTGCCTCAATGTACTATAATCTGACCCATGTAAGTATGGGTTAAAAGACAGCAATGATGATCTCACAACATTCCATACTCTGCGTTAAATAAGAGAAGCTTCTCAGTGGTTGTTCAATGTGCTGAAAACAGTAACCAGATCTCCCTAGAATCCATCCCTACTATCTTATAACATGAGGAACACATTAAATACACTATGTTTGGAAAAAAAAATGAAATGGTCACAGTTGAAATGGTTTTGTATGTAAGTGTGTTTAATCAGGGTTGACTTGGGGGTTAAATGATAACAACAACAACAACAACAATTCTTCATTAAATACTTCCTTCAAAACCTTCTTTAACCCTTTAGCATTTAGACCAGCCATATGTGTCCAAAATATCCTACCTGCTTTATATGTTCAAACCAACTAAATCTGGCCTCTCACACTTACCTTACAATGTCATTCTTAAAACAAACAGTCACATTGTTGAAATCTCAAAGCTACAAGATAATGTGTGATTAATTCAAAATAATATGACTAAGTATGCTTACATTTGACAGAGTAATCTGAATGCTGAAGGGTTAAATCCTTCTTCAACCAACATTTCCCCTCAATGTCATTGATCTGTAGAACTTGAGAGGCTAAATATTATTAGCCACAGTGAACTCATCTGCCTGGGTGAATCTGTAAAGGCTACAGGCACTCTGTTGTCCACTTAGTCTAATCAATATTTTCAAAAAGTGTTGGTGGAAACAGTTATTTATTTGTCCACTGTTTTCATTATGAGTCCCAAATTGTTTTCTGAAAATTCTAACAGAGTTTCCATAGAACAATCTGAAAGGGTACAAGATTTTGTGTTATAAATTGTATAGCTTAAGGCATAATATCAGGTGGACTAGATGCATTGAAAAAGTCAGCTGGGGAAAATATACATCCTATGTTTAGATACAATTACAGAAGTGAGGCTGAAGAATTTGCATCCTTAGAAAGAAGCAGTCTAAAGATTTTATCACTGTGGACAACATCTTTTTAAGTGCACTGATTGTGAATTATGAAAAATATTGGAAGCTTAATATAGGTTATAACACCAGAAAGGGTATCTTAAGGAGTGCAAAAATCATTCAGGCATGCCTAATTGATTGAGAAGGTTCAGAAGTACTTTGTGGCACCTTGGGCAAGTGCCTTGTGAGTGAATTTGGTAAATTAAAACTGTGTGGAAGCCCACTGCATATATATATATATATATATATATATATATATATATATATATCAGGTCATTAAGATTGAAATGTCTGATTTTGAACTGAAAGTTTATTTTTCTTTATCTCAACAAAAAGCAATGCAGTTAATCACCTAAATTATCAACACAATGCAGACTCCACCACTGCTTGACGACCAGTGTTGGTTTGTTTATGTCCCTATAACTTAACATTTTGGCAAAAGAGACCAATATAATAAATAACTGACTTAAGAAAAATACTGGTGTTGATTTACTTATCTAAACCCTTCAAGGTGGTCCTTCAGCATGGTTGCAACTGAGTGACTGAAAAAGATAAAAGATATGATACTTTAATTGCATGTAGCATATGAAATTGCAACTTGTAACAAAACATTAACTAAAACCAAACTTTGACTAAAGGCAGCTGCAAACTTGCAGTCAACCATTGGCTAATGGTAGAATGTAACTTAAACAATTAACGGTCTATTGAATATAATTGAATATAACCCTCTTTCATAAAGAGTAGAAAATGAGTGATGGACTGATGAGCTTACAAAAGTCTAGCATATTTCTATAAGGCATCCAAAATACAAATGGAATCATAATGAAAAGATAAAGATATAAAAATATAATTTATCTTGGAATTAAGATTTATCAAAGAAAATCACAGGAATTTCATTAAAATATTGTGAAAAAGAAAAACTGCATAAAAATCAATGAATATCATAAAATAAAAATCTGATAAAATTTTTCTCAAAATAGCTGATTGTTTATTTTATCAAGTGTCATTTCACAATCAATAGTTGTAGGTCAGCCATAACGACTGACCTAGCCTACATTGCCAATATTGATTTCTTTTTACGTTGTCACGAGGTCACAAATTTGTAATAGAGGAGGTTGGAAGTGCAGTCGATTGAATCAAGGTCTGGTACTCGACTGATACTTATTTTATTGATTTCCCCCTTGGACAGATGAAACTAACTATTTTTACAACTCTATTCCCCTTGTACAATACAATAATTAATTACTGATGCATTAACTGTGTTCTCTGGCAATGCTGTACTATACTGTGAAATATATCTATAGATTTTTAGTCGTCACTGTACGCCTAGACAGTGTGTTTAAGAATCTTGCTTTCCAACCATATGGTTTCAGGTTCTGGCCCACTGCATGGCACCTTCTACTATAGCCATAGGCTCCATGTGAGTGAATTTGGTAGGCAGAATCTGAAAGAAGGCGGTGAGCTGGCAGAAACGTTAGCACTCCGGGCGAAATGCTTAGCGGTATTTCGTCTGCCGTTACATTCTGAGTTCAAATTCTGCCAAGGTGGACTTTGTCTTTCATCCTTTTGGGGTCGATAAATTAAGTACCAGTTACACACTGAGGTCGATGTAATCGACTTAATCCCTTTGTCTGTCCTTGTTCATCCCCTCTATGTTTAGCCCCTTGTGGGCAATAAAGAAATAAGAATCTGAAAGAAGCCCATCATACATATGTATGTATATATATATATATGACCGTTGTAAATGAATGTCATTCATTTCCAATATTCTGTGAAAACATGTCTGGCCAATAAGGAAATATTACCTTCTTTGGAAATGAGTTGGAGTTGGCAACAGGAAGAGCGTCCAGCTATAGAAAATTTGCTGTGGACATTCAAGCAAGGATACTGATGAGTACAAACTGTAGCTTTGAAACAAAACATTGCTAATGTAGCACTAATTTATTCATCAAACTAGCTCCCAAGAATACATTATATATAGACATTGGTCTACTGAACTTAGTTAAGCCCTAAGTAATTGTGGATATATAAACAGTGTCTCTGTGACTAGTTAAAGAGAGTACTCAATACCTCTTAAGCAAGTAACCATGTTTGTACCTCCTTAGCCACACATCTATATCTGTAGAATGAATTCCTACTGCTTGTTGGATGCAAGCACACCTACTTTGAATAACTCTTATATCCAGTCAGTGAAAATGAGCGCATTTTATTTTTATTTGTCCTTGTAGTATGTGAAAGTAAATGTTTGACTGGAAATATTTTATTGTCATAAAACTATAAAAAAACTTGAGTTAAATTTGAATTCTGGATTAACATATAATGGTTTAGTTTGACAACAAATAATTAAAAGAGAAGTCCATATAAGTAGAATTGCTATACGGAGAATTTATGGGTTTGGGACCCTGGTCCTTCATCTGAAAATTATCTGTTGCCCAGGTTCAAACCACAACCAGGTCCTTCAGTGCTTTAGTAGAATTCATTGTATAGTACTCAAACTTGTCTCTTCAGTTTTCTTCTCTTTCTCCAACAAACTTTGAAATATTCTTACTCAAATGTCATACTGCTGCTCTTTCTCCTTTGACTAAGCTATAAAAATATCAAAGATAGGCTTTATTATCATCTTATGGTAATCTCTCTGTTTATGTGATATATTTTATAGAATGTTTTAAATTGTATAAAACACCACAGAGTGAAGTTCAACTGCTTCTTCTACAAGTCAACACAGGAATACCTGCTTGGTCTCTGCACCTGATTGTAATAAGACAAATCTTTCTTGACATTTCTTGACATTGGTCTTGAAATAATTGCTAAACTTCTCTCAAATTACATCTTCAATGTACTTCATGAAACTCCTAGAAATAGCAGGCAAATAAGCTTCAAGTAACACTCCACTGTCTTAAAGAAAAGGACACAACAGAAAAGTATAGTTAAACTGGCCATGCCTTAGATGACAGTTTCTCTTCAATCAGAGCTGACCTTATCTTACCAGAGCTTCAGTCATCTTGTATGTTGATCAAACAACTTAATTCTCACTGTTAAAACCAATGGAGATCCCACCACACGTTTATAAATTGGTCCATATGTCTAGATTCAGCAAAAAAGAGTACTCCATCTAATGAGAGTAAATATTGTTTTTCATGACCACCTCACATGTATAGCCCATGCTACTAAAAGTTTCACACACAAGGAACCCATGTATGTTCTTCAGGTGGCAGCCTGAATGGTATCTTGCTCTTTTTAAAACTTTGGTGAAAGCAATGTTATTGCACTTGACATTGGAGGCGCAATGGCCCAGTGGTTAGGGCAGCGGACTCGCGGTTTCGATTCCCAGTCCGGGCGTTGTGAGTGTTTATTGAGCGAAAACACCTAAAGCTCCACGAGGCTCCGGCAAGTGATGGTGGCGAACCCTGCTGTACTCTTTCTCCACAACTTTCTCGCACTCTTACTTCCTGTTTCTGTTGTACCTGTAATTCAAAGGGTCAGCCTTGTCACACTGTGTCACACTGAATATCCCCGAGAACTATGTTAAGGATACACGTGTCTGTGGAGTGCTCAGCCACTTGCTCGTTAATTTCACGAGCAGGCTGTTCCGTTGATTGGATCAATTGGAACCTTCGACATCGTAACCGACGGAGTGCCAACAACAACAAAAGCACTTGACATTAGCAAAGCCTTCGATTCTGTCTAGCAGCTACCCACTTACTCTCTCCACCTATCTCTCATTTCTTTGGTTGGAAGCTGCATGTTAGACTGTAGCATTAACATTCCAGAACTCCCTCCAACCTGCATTCTATTACATCTGTTACATACCGGAGCACTTTGCTCCCTATAGAGCTTTCCACCCCTGTTCTGGATTCTGGTCTGTCTCTTCTTATTCTCTTCAGTTGGATCCTTATTTTTCAGCTTCTCTTTCACCCTCCCCCTTATCAGTTCCATCCTCACATTAAACTTCAACATAGGTTTCAAGCATGTTTCCTTGTTCCTTGAAGGAAGGCTTTCCCCTCTCAGGTTTTGTTGGTTTTGAATTGTCATTGATGTTTCTACTACTACTACTACTACTACTACTACTACCACCACCACTACTACTACTGCTGCTACTACTACTGCTGCTACTACTACTGCTGCTGCTGCTGCTGCTACTGCTACTACTACTACTACTACTACTACTACTACTACTGCTGCTGCTACTGCTACTACTACTACTACTACTACTACTACTACTACATAGATTGCATTTTTCTAGATCAGGGTACTGACCTTATGAAAATCCATTTTTACCTCAAGAAAGATGTGGTCCATATTAGTTTGGCCTCTATCCTTTGACTTGTCCAGTATAGGAAGGGGAAGCCCCTACCAAGAGTTTGCGCTCTGCTGGCATAGCTCTCTGGGTCATTGAGATACAGAAGCCACCACACTGCAAGAAAGACTGGACCTTGTGGTAGTATTACATCTATTAATTCATTAATACTTTCCCATATATATATTAATGAATCTCTTGTGGTTACTTCTAACAACAGAGCATTCTGATGCAGATCATAGAACACTTCAGTCCTCCTTAGCATTGTGCATGCAGCTGTTACATACACATTATCTAGACACATCATGCAAGACATATACTGCCTCAATGAAGACAGAGGCCTTAAGAAAACTATTCAGAATGGGAACATACCAACACTGTCTCTTGCAACAGTACAAAGACCTGATCACTACACATATCAAGATAAAAATCTTGTATAGCCTTTTCTCTAATCAAAAACAGTACACAAGTAAAATCCTCAAAATTACAACAAAGGTTAGGCCTCCTTGGCAGATCATAAGATCATAAACTTCACCATACTAATAAGACTGATATTAACCATTGATCTAATACTGATTTTTCCTTACCACAATTATTTCTAATCAAATTTTCTAATGCAGGCTATATTAAATAAGTTAATAATGAATTAACTTTTGTTTTTCATGTGGATAGCACCTTTTTTTCCTCATTTATTTCTTTACTTGTTTCAATCATTAGACTGCAGCTATGTTAGGGCACTGCCTTGAAGAATTTTAGTTGAATGAACTGACTGCTGTATTAACTGTTTTTAAAGCTTGTTACTTATTCTATCGGTCAGTTTTGCCAAACTGGTAAGTTAGAGGGACGCAAACACACAGACACTGGTTTTCAAGCAGTGGTAAGAAACACACACACACACACACACACACACACACACACACAATGAGTTTCTTTCAGGCTGGACGGGTTGAGAAGAACTGGCAAGGCCAGGGGCTGTACCAGGTTCCATAATCTGTTTTAGGTTGGTTTCTAT
Organism: Octopus bimaculoides; assembly: GCF_046866305.1. Taxonomy (NCBI): domain Eukaryota; kingdom Metazoa; phylum Mollusca; class Cephalopoda; order Octopoda; family Octopodidae; genus Octopus; species Octopus bimaculoides. Next base: position 21,379,495 of record NC_142933.1, read on the forward strand.
GACTGGATGCTCTTCTTAATGCCAACATTAGGGTTCTTTCAGTTTCCATCTACCAAACTCACCCACAAGGCTTTGGTCAGCCCAAAGCTATAGTAGAAGACACTTGCCCAAGGTGCTATGCAGTAGGACTGAACCTGGAACCATGAGGTTACTCTTTTACTTGTTTCAGTCATTTGACTGTGGCCATGCTGGGGCACTGCCTTTAGTCGAGAAAATCAACCACAGGACTTATTCTTTGTAAGCCTAGTACTTATTCTATTGGTCTCTTCTGCTGAACCGCTAAGTTACAGGGACGTAAACACATCAGCATCGGTTGTCAAGCGAAGTTGGGGTGACAAACACAGACACACAAACATATACACTCGCATATATTTATACATACATACATATATATATATATATATATATATATATATATATATATATATATACATATATACAACGGGGTTCTTTTAGTTTCCGTCTACTAAATCCACTCACAAGGCTTTGGTCGGCCCGAGGCTATAGTAGAAGACACTTGCCCAAGGTGCCACGCAGTAGGACTGAGCCCAGAACCATGTGGTTGGTAAACAAGCTACTTACCACACAGCCACTCCTGCGCCTAGGATGGATTTTTTTTTACAAATAACTTTCAATAGATAAAAAATATGTTACTGACTTTGTTTAACTCCAAATGAGAAACAATAGAGCAAGTCTATGATCAAAGGTGCTCTTACCACCCCACCATTTTGTATGTCTATGACAACACTGTCCAATGTATCCTTCCTCTAGTATTGTTTAGTGTTGTTGTTTAATCCCAGGTCAGTCCTGATCAAGAAACAAGCCTATTGTCAAAAGTATTCAAACTTTGACCATTTGGACTCAGAACTACATTTATCAATGTGTCCATCTACTTTTAAGGGAGCAGGGTGTGTGGTTTTGCTGCTATTTCTAACATATTAAGCAATCATGTAGAGGGTGCTGCAGGTTCATGATTTATGTATAGAATCCTGTGGTCACCATTCATTAATTTGTAGAGGGGAGGTGGTTATCCTTTACCATATATTCCATAATACACTTCTGTTACTGTTGCTGTTTATCCCTAGGCCAATCTTGATTGAGTAGAACTGTGATCAAAACCATTCCATCCATACCTATTCTATATTATATTGGTTTGATCTGGAAGAATAAGCTGTAGCACATTGACTTTACAGGCCCTCTGAGACTGGTGAGATTGATACCATTAATGTTCCTCTTCAACAGGATGTCAGCTGACCACAACAGGGAAAACCTACTCAGAGTTGGGAGAGAATTCCAGAAGGCTAGAGGAAGAACAAGACTTATTGATGATTATGGGATCTGGGAGGCACCACATTATGATGAGAGAAGGAGAGATATGTGAGTCAGAAGTACCTGAGTAAAGATGGTAATGCAGTGGTCAGCTTCAAGGAGCAAAGGCCATTGTAGTAGTGGTAGAAAAGGAAGAGAGAGAGAGGAGACACCACATCTGTGAGTCAGATGTGGTGTTGAAGTATGCTGGTAAGTGTCTTCATGTCAGTCAGGTGACCTTTTCCTGGAAGCGGTTAAGGATGTTTGTGTGAGAAACAATAGTACCACTCTGGTGTGAAAAACAGTACTCCATTGTGTGGTTTCCTTAAATTTTAGAAAAGTTTTGGTAATTGTTCTGAAGAAGGAGGTCAGTCTCTTCTTATTTATATGATCCAATGACTTCCTTATCTTTGAAACAGTAGAGTGTGACTTGAATATGATTTAGCTACTATTTTACAGTAGGTGAAGTGATCATGTTGAGCAGTGTTTCTCAACATTTTGTCTCATACCCACTTCCCCTTGATTTTCCAAAAACATGTTTCCTTTCCTGTCTATCAACAGACAATGTTAGTATATAGCACACAAACACACACACACACATGAAGTCATGTGACCTAGTAGTTAGAGAGTTGGTTGCACTCATGACCACTAGCTGATGGGTTCAATTCCTAGACCAGGTGGTATGTTGTGTCCTTGAGCAAAACACTTCATTTCATGTTGCTTCAGTCCCCCCTTTCGATCAGAGGAGAATGTTGCCCTGCTCAGCTAGCCAGTAAGGTGGCATCATTTGAAGGCTGAAACAATGCAAAAACGCATTGTGACCAACAATGTGTAACAACATCTGATAGTTTGGCCCAACACATAATCACATGATATATAATATATATATATATATATAAAAATATATATATAGGAGTGGCTGTGTGGTAAGTAGCTTGCTTACCGACCACATGGTTCCAGGTTCAGTCCCATTGCGTGGCACCTTGGGCAAGTGTCTTCTACTATAGCCTCGCGCCGACCAAAGCCTTGTGAGTGGATTTGGTAGATGGAAACTGAAAGAAGCCCGTCGTATATATATATATATATGTGTGTTTGTGTGTCTGTTTTTGTCCCCCCCACCACCACCATCGCTTGACAACCGATGCTGGTGTGTTTACGTACCCGTAACTTAGCGGTTCGGCAAAAGAGACCGATAGAATAAGTACTAGGCTTCCAAAGAATAAGTCCTGGGGTCGATTTGCTCAACTAAAGGCAGTGCTCCAGCATGGCCGCAGTCAAATGATTGAAACAAGTAAAAGATATATATATATATATATATATATATATATATATATATATATTTGAAAAGAGTTTTAATTAAAACTTTATAACCAGATTTATTCACTTAGAGCCCATTTCAAAGTAATCCATGCCCAACTGAAATATTGCTATACACCACTGGTGCAGCATGTCCCCAACCTTGAGAAAAACTGACGCAGAGATTCATTCATTTGCTTATAATACTCTTTTGTTGTTGTTGTTGTTGTTGTTGTGACCGTTTTGTCTTTAACTCAGACAGTCAATCATCACCACGTTAACTGATGTATTCCTTTTTGCCAAGATGGTAGAGTATGGTTTGAGGGAAATTTGGTTGCTGTTTCTAACTGGGACATTGTTTTTGCTGCAGTTTGGACCCTAAAACAACAATAATCAATTACATTATTACTGTTGTAGTAGGTTAGGCCCATGTATTTTTTTTTAATGCTCAGACTGGTTTTAGTTGCAAGTAGGTTATTTTGATGACCACAGCAGAGGTAAGCAAGGTGAAGCTGGTCAGAGCACAACAGTTGTTTTTCCTGTGTCTTTATCTCTGGTGACATGCATCCCAGCACTTTGGGATAGCAAGACTATTGATTGTCCTGCTGTTTAGGTGAATATTTGTTTCTTTTTATATTTGGGCTCAGTAGAAGAGGTTGTGTTCTAGTAGCGTTCTGGAGTGTTGCAGATGTGTCTAGGCTGAGTGGGTGAGATAGTATTGTTCGGGTTGTGTTTTAGTAACCTTTAAGGGGTATTGTAGGAGCGTCTTGCTTGAGTGGGATGGATAGTGATGCTTGAGTGGGACAGATAGTGTTGCTTGGGTAGTGCTCTAGATGTATCTGGACTGAGTGTATAAGACAGTGTTGTTAGGGTAGTGTATAATCATGTTCTGGAGCATTACAGTTGTAACTTGGCATTTGGGGAAATTGAATATATTATAAATATTATTTTTGCATGTCCCAGTAATGTTGTGAGTTATTCTGTTGCTGATGGTATTGTTGTTAGTGATATTTCTTGTTGTTGTGGCTATTTAACTACAAGTAAGCCCTGGTTATGCAGACATATAACCAAAGGTATTCCAGTCAGAACCATTCCATCTATTTCTCAGGTCTACATTATCCAATATATCCTTCATTTCTCAGACAGTAGATTGTAATTTGAAAGAGATTTGGTTGCTATTTCTAGCCAACTGAGCGACCACGTAAAAAGCAACATTGTTGGTTTTGATGATGTTGTTGTTGCTATCGATGATACTGTTGTTGCTGCTGTGCTTGTTGGTGCTGTCCTTGTGTCCTTGTCGTCATCGTTGTTGTTGTTGTAGTTGGCAGAGTGTGTCATTGCTGTTGTTCAACAACTGTACTGCAGTGACGTAACTTATCAAGTGCACCAAAAGGCCACGTGCAGATGCAGCAGTGGCGGCAGATGATTGTAGTAATATTGGTCAAGTGATACTGCTACTATTGCCATTACTACTACTACTACTACTACTACTACTACTACTACTACTACGACTACTACTAACTACAAATGCTGGTGTTGGTGGCCGTGGTAGAGGTGGCAATAAATATTAGCAGCAGCAACAAGAAAAGAAGCTGCAGCAATGCATCACTCAGAAACTTGGTACTATGTGTGGTGTGGTGTGTGTGTGTGTGTGTGTGTGTGTGTGTGTATGAATACACACATATACATATACATCTATTATATACATATTATTTATCTATATATGTATATATATATAGATTTACATATTACATATATTGTATGTGTGTACACACACACACACACATGCATACGTTGATAGATAGATATATACGTGCGCAAACTCGGTTGCATTTACAAACAGGAACAAAAAATGTACTCAATACGTGTAAAAGGGTTTATTAATTTTTTGGTAAATGGATGCTGAGATTTTCTGTCATTGTTACACAGAATAGTGACAGAGAGAAACCTTGCCTTTAAATAAGTGCTTATCATCATCATCATCAACATCATCGTTTAACGTCCACTTTCCATGCTAGCATGGGTTGGACGATTTGACTGAGGACTGGTGAAACCAGATGGCTGCACCAGGCTCCAATCTGATTTGGCAGAGTTTCTACAGCTGGATGCCCTTCCTAACGCCAATCACTCAGAGAGTGTAGTGGGTGCTTTTACGTGTCACCCGCACGAAGGCCAGTCAGGCGGTACTGGCAACGGCCACACTCAAAATGGTGCATGTTATGTGCCACCCGCACAAGAGCCAGTCCAGGGGCACTGGCAACGATCTCGCTTGAAAATCTCACGAAGGCCAGCCAGGCAGCACTCGCAACGGCCATGTCCAAAATGGTGCATTTCATGTGTCACCCGCACATGAGCCAGTCCCGGGGTACTGGTGTGTGTTTATGTGTGTGTGTTTATGTGTGTGTGTGTGTGTGTGTGTGTGTGTGTGTGTATGTATGTATGCATGTATGTATGTGTGTCATCATCAACATCATTTAATGTCTGTTTTCCATGTTGGCATGGGTTGGATTGTTTGATAAGAACTGACAAAGCAGAGGGCTGCACCAAACTGCATCAATATATCTTGTGGCAAATAGTAAATTGAATAATAACACTTTCTTAAACTTTCATACAATTCTTTATAACTGCTGGATTACTAGTAGATCAGATGTTATAATAAATGCTTCAAGTCTAGCACACTCGTTGACAGTGATTAAATTAGAAATGATACGTATTTTGTATGTGATATCTTATAAATAACCTTGTCCATCTAACATATGATGATTTGTAGAAGGCAACATGCCTTATGAAGTCTTTATATGTTGTGGAGTTGATTTCACTTATTAAATGAGTAGAAGTATGTAAGTTGAAGAAAACAACTTCCTTGATTTTTCCTTTTGTTTAAATCCGCAACAATAAACTGAACTTTATACAAATGGTTAATGGAGAGTAGAGTAATGCTGGCTTAGTGGAACTTCGAACATCAACAATGACACCTTGTGCAAACTCTGCCAGAGGATTTTCAGATTATGCCTTATAAATAACTTTCAGAAATCCTTGGTCTACAGTGCTATCAAGAGTCATTATTAGATCATAAGAAGCTGTACAGGAATGCAGGAATATATTTAAACAATGAGGTATATCTGAAATGTGAGAGGGCAGACAGAACTGTCTCACTTGCAATCTTTATATGACCATGACTTACTTACAGGCATATATATCAAACATTTGCTGTCATGAAAGCTTTTTCTTCACAGTCTTCTACCAGTAAAGAAGGTCAAATATTTTTTCATGTCTGTAGCTATGATAAAAGTGATGATAACCTGGTAGTCAAAGCTGAAAGGTTTAGAGTCAGGTTTTTTTGTTTTTTTTCCCTTTTGAACGAAGTCTTCTCGTCTTACACAAAATGAAAGTTGTTATTGTCTAGCCCCAGGACAGTTTTGTTTTATTCAAATGTATCTAATTGAAACAGTGTGGAGGCGCAATGGCCCAGTGGTTAGGGCAGCGGACTCGCAGTCATAGGATCGTGATTTCGATTCCCAGACCGGGCGTTGTGAGAGTCTATTGAGCGAAAACACCTAAAGCTCCACGAGGCTCCGGCAGGGGATGGTGGTGAACCCTGCTGTACTCTTCCACCACAACTTTCTCGCACTCTTACTTCCTGTTTCTGTTGTGCCTGTAATTCAAAGGGTCAGCCTTGTCACACTGTGTCACGCTGAATATCCCCGAGAACTATGTTAAGGGTACACGTGTCTGTGGAGTGCTCAGCCACTTGCATGTTAATTTCATGAGCAGGCTGTTCCGTTCATTGGATCAACTGGAACCCTCAACGTCGTAAGCGACGGAGTGCCAACAACAACAACAACAACAAATTGAAACAGTAGAATCTGAGAAAACTAGTGATGTTCTGTGTTAGCATATAGTGAATATGAAAAGGCTTGCAAAGAGGTGTAAACTATTTTGACACGAGGAAGAGGAGATGTCTAATGTTTCATGCAGGGCCAATAATGGGAGTGTTTTCATATGTCTAGGACTACATTATCTATATTAGATTTCTATGTTTCCTCACAATATACTGTTCATTTCACTGTTTGAAGTAACTGACAACTGGTAAGTCTAGCACTGTTGGACAGTATGATTTTGTCATTTGACTGACAACAGGAAGAATACATTGTGTTTCAAAGCATCATCTGATCAGTCCTAGGAAGCTCTCATTATTATTTTTGGCTTCTGTTAGTTAGGGTTGATTATTTACCTACACCTGTATGCAGTTTCATATGCATCCATGTCTCTTCTTTGATGTTGTCTAAAAGAAAGGCTATCACCAAAGGTTGATACAATTTAACATTAGTATTATTGCAAGTGTTGCTGGAAGAATACAAAAAACCAGAAGAGAGAGAGTTATACCAATCCACCATCCTGGATTGGTACTTTTTTTATCAACACAGAAAGGATGAAAGGTATAACTGACCATGACAGGATTTGAACTCAGAACACAAACCATCAGAAAGTATATCTTCTGATGATCTTCTATCTAATGTGCTGACTGTTGTTGGTACTCCGTCGCTTACGATGTCGAGGGTTCCAGTTGATCCGATCAATGGAACAGCTTGCTCGTGAAATTAACGAGCAAGTGGCTGAGTACTCCACAGACACGTGTACCTTTGATGTAGTTCTCGAGGATATTCAGAGTGACACAGTGTGACAAGGCTGACCCTTTGAATTACAGGCACAACAGAAACAGGAAGTAAGAGTGAGAGAAAGTTGTGGTGAAAGAGTACAGCAGGGTTCGCCACCATCCCCTGCCGGAGCCTCGTGGAGCTTTAGGTGTTTTCACTCAGTAAACACTCACAACGCCCGGTCTGGGAATCGAAACCACTATCCTATGACTGCGAGTCCGCTGCCCTAACCACTGGGCCATTGTGCCTCCACTAATGTGCTGACTACCCTGCCAGCTTACTACCTTAATACATGTATTGTATTATTTATAACATGTTATCCATATATTCTTATTGCTTGTAATTTTAAATAAACTAATACATACATACACTCATACATATATTTTCAACTGATGTATCAGTGACATTTTGTATATCTCAGTTGTTTGTCTTTCCAATGCCTCCTTTTACTGAGCCCTTGTAACAAATAAAGAAAATACTATTATAATTATTGTTATTATCGTTGGTGTTCTTTAAGTGACGGAGCAACAGAAGTAGGGGAGTGTTGGACAAAATGCATTGTGGTCTTTATTTTCAGTTCAAATTCTGTTGGGACTGGTTTTGTCTTTTTCCTTTTGGGGGTTGATAAAATAGCATTCAAATATTGAAGCTATTAAATTGGCCAAATATCATCTCCAAATTTTGTGGAAGGGAAATAAATCGATTATATGAATTTTGCTTGGAAACAGGTGATGGTTGGTAACAGGAAGGGCATTTGGCTGTATAAAATCTGCTTCAATTAACTCTATCTGACCCATGCAAGCATGGAAAAGAGGACGTTAAAATGATGATGATGATTAAGCTTAATAATTGACTGACATTTGTTTTATGGGCCCTGGAAGTAGATAAAGCAAAACTAAACTTAGCAAGAATTGAATTCAAAATATAAAGGAATGTAATTAAATACTGCATGACATTTTACCCTTTGGCCAAATTTATGGCATTATGCTATTGTTAGAAATCTACTTCCTCAACCTCAACCACTAAAGATCCAAGGTTCTAATAATAATCAAAGAAATCAATATTGTAGTTGTTGTTTCATCCATGTTCAACCTTTAACTAAAAGACCCCTGATTAAAGACATTCAAATTATGACTCCACCACCTCAATCTATTCATTGTATTTTGGCTGTTATTTCAAGAAAGTCAAGTGATCATGCTGGAACTACCTGATTGGTTTGAGGTACTGCTGGTGCTAATGTAATATTAACAAAAATTAACCTAAATTTAAAGATTTCATTGAAATTTGAGGTAGTGTGCATTGGCCAAAAAATTATACAGTGAAGTTTGTCAATTTGAATAAGGTCTTATTCTATATGAAGAGGATAATTACATAATGGGTCTGACCCTTCGTCTGAACACAGTAGCAAGCTGGCAGAATCGTTAGAGTGTTGGAAGGAAAGTGCCTTATGGTATGTTACAAGTTCAAATCTCATTGAGATCTACATTGCCTCTAATCTCTCCGGAGCCAATAAAATAATATACCAGTCAAGCTCTGGGTTCAATGGTATTGACTGACTTTACAACTATTTACTGACTGTTTTTGTGCCTAAATCAGAAGCCATCATTATTTTTGACTAGGTATAGATTCTCAGATTTATAGTGAGAGAGAAAGCTATGGTGTTAGTAGCATGGTATGGTATCTCAGTGCCTGGGGCCACAGATAGTTTTGGCATCCTCACTTTAATTAACAAGCAGAATAAACAAGAGGTAATTTACACATTCCACCTTTTACACCTGCTTCCGGGAGGTGACTACACCCACTTGCCTTCCCTGCTTCGCCTCTGCATGGTGTTAATGCTTCTCAATTTTTTAGTCTTTATTTCTAGCCTGATTCATGACGAAGCAGACAATCCAAAGTCTACCAACTATCGTGACTAATCATGTTTACTGTTTGTGGCACACAGCCAGTATTTAGTCTGCGGAAGGATGTTCCATCGATCGAATCAATCTCAGTATAATATTGTGCCTCGTGTTATCGACCTGTACAGGATTTGAACAAGAGGTTAAATGTCACAAGACACCTGCTTACCTACTGTTTTTATTTAACGCTCTAAATTATAGTCTCTTTAAACTGTCACAATGTCACAGTGGTTACGATCAGCTCAATTGAAACAGTACATTACTGGCACGTATCAAGTCAACTCCCAATAAGTCTATAGGAAGGGGTTGTACCCCTGTTTTTGTTCTTTGAAGCCTCCATGAAACTGAGTTTGAACTTGTTGCCTAGAAGAATGTGTTCAAATATAGCCGAGATCAACTTTGGATTTCATCATTTCCGGGTAGATAAAATATATAAACAGTCAAGTACTGGGGTCGATGGTATCAATTGACCCTTTCCCTTAAAACTGCTCACCTTGTGCCTTAATAAAAAAAAAACATATTTGATAATACTAGAGTACAGGAGACTAAATAGAGAAAGACAAAGCAGGATTTGAAGAGAGAGATAGAGGTAAATAGATGGATAGAGAAAGGGAGGGGGAGATATAGAGGGGGGAGAGAAAGAAGAGGAGATAAAGAGCGGGGGTGAGAAATGAAAGCAAATTACAGGCAAAGTAGAACGTTCTACTTTATCCGTTATTAACTAAGCAATTTTTTTAATGTCATTGTGTAGGTATATGTATATGGCAGTGAGTGTCTGTATATCCCTATCTGTGTGATTGTGAGCCGGCTGTCACACCCATTTCAACAACAAAAAGACCCCCATCTCTATCAGTCTGTCGTGTGTTTCATAAAAAGGTCGATGAGTCACACGTCTCTCCCCCTCCTCATATCGTGTATCACCGATCTGCTATTCTAAACATCTATAGAGGACTGAATACAGAGACTGTATAGAAACCCGCTATACACCCGGTCATACTGCTGCTGTTCTTTATTTTTTTGGGGGGGGGAGGGGAGCGAATTAGGTTATAGTGGTGATGGTACGTGTTTGTGCTGTCCTCTATATATAAAGGTCTGTAGTTCACAAACACACACACACACACACACACACACATATATATATATATATATATATATATATATATATATATATATATATATATATATATATATATATATATATATATATACACTTATATATTCCGAATGCAGTAAAGTGATAAACTTCTCGAGTAAGCCAAGTCTGTTATGTAGGCTCGAATCCTGGTTGGGCCCTTCATTTAATTTACTCCACGTTCTTGCCAGAATGATGGGCCCTGTCAAACTAATTGTCTTGACCTTCTCACACACGTGCGCCTGCTCGCGCGCGCGCACACATACACACTAAATGAAGACGAAGCTTTTGCAGTACTTATCCAATAACCTCATTAATGTTTATGAGAAATATTCTTATCTTCATTTGCAATATCAATGATTTCTAACACAGGCGCAAAAGCGTACATTTTTTTTTATGGATTAAATCAACTCAAGTAGTTGACTGCTTAAGTTACCGTCAACTGGATTTGAACTCAGAGCTAACTTTAATCTATCTGTCTATCTATAAACATTCGTTGGAGAAATAAATCGTCGATTAGTCTGATCTCAGAATATGACTGGTGCTTATCGATATAGAAGTGATTAAGAGCAAATGAAATCAACAATACCAAATGTTTTGAGGTGTTTCGGTTCGGTACACAACCTTTTGTCACTCCACTGTCTACATTCATATTTTTTTTTTTTTTATCACAGATGCAAATGTTACAAATTCGTAGGTGGTTGGTATAGAGTCGGTCACGTAGTAGCCACCGTGTGCCTATAGTAAAAATTTGAGCCCCTGTGCCTATTTAAAAACCCGGAGCTAAACCTGGTTCCGATGTCGTATAAGTGGTCGAAATTACTTTTTTCAGGGCGATGGTCGCATGGTTAACTTTTTGGCTATTGCTGGAACTCATTTACAGCTGAGTGAACTGGAGCATCATGAAATGGAGTGTTTGGCTCAAGAACACAACGCACTGCTCGTCCAGTAATCGAAACTACGATCTTACGATCACACCTTCACGTGTAAAAGATAAGAAAAAAAAATCGATATGAGTCCGGTGGAAGTTGAACTAAGAACTTTGAGAAACTAAAATACCCATTCAATATTTTCGAAGTATTTCATATGATCTGACTTAGTCCACCACGTGTAAACGAAATGCGACCAGGAATCGAACCTCTTTTCATAAGGATTGCCCATTTTACACAGATATGGATAAAACTGTGTTTCTGTAGCTGATTTCGCTATATGTATATGTGCTTAGAATTGTATGTATAGTACTATCGATGTTAGTGTGTAGTATATAATAGAATGTACGTGTCTAATGTACGTGCCTTTGTGTGAAAGAATCGGTAGAGCAACAGACATTCAATTATCTCCCTTTATGTTTTCCGCGTTCGAATCCTGCCAAGGTTGAAATTATTAGTTATTTCAGAGATGACAAAATAAGCACCAGTCAAGTATTGCGGTCAATTTCATACATTACATCTCTCAAATTTACAAATCATTAATATTATTGCTGCTGTTTAACCCCAGGTCAACTCTGGCTTTTCTTAGTTTAGGAAAATTGGTTTCAAAATTTTGGCGAAGTGGGTAGGTTAATTATATTGACCCCACTGTTCAACTGGTACTTCTTTTATCGACCCCGGAAGGACGAAAGACAAAGTCGGAGGAATTTGAACCGAGAACATAAAGACAAGCGAAATGCCGCTAAGCGTTTAGCCCGGTGTACTAACGATTCTACCAGCTCACCGCCTTTTCATTGTAGGAATATTGAATCGACCCAAGTACTGGACCAGTATATTATTTTATCGACTCTGGAAAGATCAAAGTCTTTGAACTTGGCAGGATTTGAACTCAAAACGTTAAGAGTTGTAGTAGCATTTTGTTCAAGGCTCTAACGATTCTGCCAACAAACTTGTTCGCGATGTGATTGTCGCATCTTTTATTAAGGCATAATATATTTAAGACTTCCTTGTTCGATGTTTTTCTTTTTGAACACCTTCCACTATGCGATTTGGCTGCTGCTATTTATAGCAGATCGAATGATCCCCCTCCCGTAGAAGTTTCCTCTTTATGTGTATAATGAGATCATTAAAATTTTCAAAAAAAAAAAAAGTGATAAGTGTTTAAAATAATCTGAAATTTAATTAATACATTTTAAAGTTGTTATTTCCCAAGATTTATGATGATATGAAAATTCATTAATTAATTTTCTTTTCGTACCCCCAAGGTACTGCCTATTATAAACACATACACACATGTGTGTAACGCACTATTCTTTCACACTTTTGATTTTTACCTCCGCCTAACCGGGAGCTATTGTATTCAGTCATGTTTGTTTGTCCGTGGACAAGATATCTCAAAAACTGCTTGATGGATTCGGATGAAACTTTCAGAGATGTTTGGCTTCGTGACTGGCATGAACTGATTAGATTTGGGGATCGATCCGGTACCGGACAAGGATGCTGGATTTTTTTCCTGTTTTTTTTTTCACTTAATTTTTGAGAACGGTCGTGTTCATTTTTAATATTCTTGTTTGTGTGAGCAGTCGAGTTTATTTCAGATATTCTAACGTTGGTGTTGCTTTGGCGGAGGTTTGCGCTCTTATTACTTATTAAATTGTTTTTACTTTATCTCAGAATATTTTCGTTCCACTTCTGTAACCTTGTCATGAATTTTTACATTCAACTGTCTTTTGCAAGGGTAGGTTCTTGTTTTTCGGTTGCTAAGCATTGCCAAAAATGTGAAGGAAGGGTGCATGAGTTGCATATTAGGCAGGACTGTGGACTACCAGAAAATTTAACTAATTATCGATTTCAATGCACGAGATGCAATCAACTAAATTATGAATTTATCAATTATTCATAATATAAGAAGACGATATGTATGAGAAAAAGAAAGAAATGTTGATGTCGGATATCCTGGCTTTTACGATCAGAAAAATCGATGACCTTAAAAGGTTTGAACAAAAACTAAAAAACTAAATTCGAAATATGTTCCGATAATGTTTTTCATACAACGGAATTTACGATTCTAAAAATTTCAATTTTTTTCATTCTTGTCTTCTATTTCCGTACCTTTTCCATTAGGTATGGGACTTCTTTTAGGGATCGTCGCTTCTTGGATTTAGGACCGTGAAAACAAGAATAGCCGTATATATACACTGGTTTACGGAGCATGGCTTACAAAACTTAATTGTTATTGTTGATGTGTTTTCTGGGTCGAAAATTTCCCGCCTTAACTAGACAACAACAAACTAAAATTTCCCACGCATTCATTCAGTATACAATAACATTAAAACAAATAAATTCCATAAAACTATCTTTAAAAATATGCTAGAGATGGACTATATGTAATCTGAACCTCCCCCCCTTATTTATTAATTTTTTTTACGGAATCCCACGTTTTAGGCTATGGAGATTCCGATTCTGAAAAAAATTTTTTTGAAAAATTTCAATTCCCCCCCCCCACCAAGCAGGCTTTTTACATGCTAGAAATAACAGCCAAATCTCACAAAACTAGTGTTAGGGTTAGGTTTACCCTGTGGATCTATATAAAAACCGGGGGGGGGGGATTGAGATCTTTGAAATTTTTTTTTCAGAATCGGATTCTCCATGGTCTGAAACAGGATTCCGTAAAAAAAACAAAATTTAAAAGGGGGGGGGGGTATACCCAGATTACATATATTCCATCTCCACCAAAAATATTACTTTTCCCCCAAGAAATGCTAAAAATACATTTACTCTATTATTCTGTAGTGACAAAGAACGATGGTTAATACAAGTCATAGAAATAGCAGTAGTATCAGAAATATTAGCTCCACAAAATACTGTGCCGTGCTGCATAACACCACAGATTAAATGCAGAACCGGTCAACGATGGAGCCTATAAAGGGTTGCCCGACCTGTTAGAAATAGCAGTACAATCTCCACAAAATTTCACCCGTGTTGAATATTCGTTTCTACTCTAGGCACAAGGCCCGAAAATTTGGATTAGGCGGGGGTAGTCGATTAGATCGACCTCAGTACGCAACTGGTACTTAATTATCGACTCTGAAAGGATGAAAGGTAAAGTCGACCTCGGCGGAACACCCGTGTTGAATATTGGCGCATTGATGCACAGTCAAGAAGTTTGCCTCACAACTACGTGGTTTGGGTTTCGACCAGATTACGCGGCAACCTAGGAAAGTGTTTTCTACTTTAGGTTCAGGTCGACCGAAGCATTGCGAGCAGTGTTGTTTTCACATCATTATAACCCCACCCCTCTCGCTTGCACAAGACTTGTATTTGTTCATCGACAACAAGCTACAGTGTACATAGTTTGGCATACGGACCCGCTAAACCCGTGGACCCTCTGAGCAACAACCCACCGTCCCCATGATTTAAAATGACACAGCTTGTAAGTAATGTTTAGCAGACGATCTTCGATAGTAGGGCCAGTGCCGGATTAAGACCCATCGAGGCCCTAAGCCCTTAAAGATTTTGGTGCCTTATAAAAGATTATGTAATTCAAAATATAAACAACAAACCATAAAATAAATTTTTATTTTTCAAGACGAAACAAAGCAGTAAGAATAATATTTTTGTATACTTCCACTTTATTTATATTTTAAAAGTTTCCTCCTACTTTTTTGAATTGTGAAGTCTTTGATGAGATCCTCAAAATTAATCTTAGATAACACATCTGCATCTATACGTGGTAGAGATAAAGGCATCCCGAATATTATTTTAGCAAGTTTAAAGTAATTTCTTTTGTGCTGTAAACCATTTACCATTTCTGTGGTACTCCCTACTTCTCTTGATGCCCTAAGCACGTGCTTATTTTGCTTAATGGTTAATCCAGTGCTAGGTAGGGCTCTGTTGCAAGCATTCTGGTCAGGTCTTTGAAACTTCTCCCCTTTCTTTGTAGCTGTTTTAGAGGCCTTGAAATGAGATCATGGACGCTATACTTCCCCTTCTGAATAATAGCAGCACTCCTGACCCGCTGAATAAAAAAGGGACTCACTAGACTGATCATCTATCTGCTCGTTCATAGTGAACATGGAACTAAACAACATGTGCAAAAGATTACTAATTCATCCTCATATCACACCCTGCTGACTTAAAGGGTAAAATACTTATAGAATAATGTGGTAACAGGTTTGATTATCCTGAGAATAAGTAAATATAAATCAAATAAAGAATAAGACAGTATGGTCATGGTTGGGATGGGTTTGATCACTGAGTCATGGATAACAGTAGGCTAAACAATAATATTAACAAATGTACACACAAACAACTGGCTAAGCCCACGGAAGGTTTTATATCTGGTTCCCAACCTGTGGTCTGCGGTCCCCTGGTGGTCTGCAAAGGTAGTACTGAGGGTTAGTGAACTAAATTCAAAATTTCATATATATATATGTGAATATATATATATATATATATATATACATATAAGAGGTTATAAATTGATATTAATCAAATTAATATTCAATTTTACACCCTTATTATTTAAATTATATATATGGTTGGTGTTAGGAAGGGCATCCAGCTGTAGAAACTCTGCCAAATCAAATTGGAGCCTGGTGTAGCCACCTGGTTCACCAGTCCTCAGTCAAATTGTCCAACCTATGCTGGCATGGAAAGCGGACGTTAAATGATGATGATATATAAGGATAAGCATATTAAAAGAGGTAAAAGAGGTCTCTCAACTCACATGCTACTGTCATACCCCCAACTCCCATTGGTCTTAAATATTCTATGTGCTGGGTAAGGGCTGACCTGGATCTAAGCTACAACAACAAACAGATTGGTCAATGAAAAGCATACATGTCCACACTAACACACTACAATCTTTAAGATAGCAGAAGAGGCTTCTACAGAGTAGGAGATGATACTGAGAATGAGAGAAAAAAAGTAAACAGCTCCAGAGAGGGTGAGTGGGAGTGCAAAAAAAGATAGTAGATGAAATATATTCAGTTCTGCTTCCATATAATTACAGCTGCTGAGTGAATATTGCCATAGTCAGGAGAATGATAGTGAGGGTATTAGGAAGATGAGTTATGGGGAAGAGACAATGTCAGCGACAGATAGATGTAGTGACATAGACATAAATGATAATGCTTTTAGGACATTACTTGTGTTGAGAAAGACAAGTTTTCTTGAGCACAGCAGATCACCAACTATTTCAATCCTTTGTCCTCTTCTCTGCGAGACTCAACATCTGGAGGTCATTCTTCCTAACTTGTCCGAGATCTTCCCTGGTTTCTCTCTTCCACAAGTTCTAGCTACTGGCACTTCTTTATGCAGCTGTCCTCATCCGTACACATCACAGGGCCAAACAAACACAGTTTTTCTCTCTTACCACACTTCATCTGATTCCTCTTTTGCCCAGTTTTTCACACTGATGTTGCACATCCAGCAAAACATGCTAGCTTCATTTTCTTCTTGCCTTTGTTAGTCATCTGTATTTGCAACCCACATTTCACTATGATTTACATTGCTCTTAGTGGACGTGCAATGGCCCAGTGGTTAGGGCAGCGGACTTGCGGTCATAGAATCGTGGTTTCGATTCCCAGACCAGGCGTTGTGAGTGTTTATTGAGCAAAAACACCTAAAAGTTCCACGAGGCTCCGGCAGGGGATGGTGGCGAACCCTGCTATACTCTTCCACCACAACTTTCTCTCACTCTTACTTCCTGTTTCTGTTGTGCCTGTAATTCAAAGGGTCAGCCTTGTCACACTGTCACGCTGAATATCCCCGAGAACTATGTTAAGGGTACACGTGTCTGTGGGGTGCTCAGCCACTTGCACGTTAATTTCACGAGCAGGCTGTTCCGTTGATCGGATCAACTGGAACCCTGAACGTCGTAAGCGACGGAGTGCCAACAACAACAACATTGCTCTTCATAAACAAACTTTTTACTCCAAGAGAGAAGTCTTTATTTACCAACAGAGGTAACAGCTCTCTGAACTTTCTCCAGCCAATTCTTATTCTAGCAACTCTGCTTTCTGAGCATCCTCCTCCACTGCTAATTAGATCACCTAGGTAACAGATATTGTCTACTACCTTTAAGGATCCTGCTGTGTATTTGAGAAAATCTATTTCATATGGATTCTTACTGTGTATTGCTCCTATGCTTCTGCCATATACAAAACTTATTTGCTTTGTTAACCTTGCTGTGTTTCCACAATAACTCTTATATGTCTGTCTATATTGTGCACCTGGTAGGACTATATAGAATTTCTACCAATGCTTTTTCTGCATATTGAGCAGGGTCATTTTTCTGAAGTGATTTGTGGTTTTCTGTTTTCCTATTTGATAAAACTTTGGCTTTTTCTAAGTTAATCATAAAGCCCTTAGATTCCAGGTTTTGCTTTCAATATCTGGAATTTTATTTAAAATTTTTCTCTAGATTCAGCTATAAGAACAAGGTCACCAACATAGAGAAGCTCTCACAGGTAACCAGTCTTAAATTTCTCTGTTATGGACTGGAGGACTAAGATAAACAAGAGGCCATTGAGAACTGGGCGTTGGTGAACTTCTATCTGAACACTAAATTCCTCGCTGTGCACATTGTCAACTTTCAACTTACTGACAGCACTCCTGTACATAGCTAGCAGAGCTTTCATTTGCCCCTAACTTCTGTATGTGTGTGTGTGTGTGTATATATATATATATACATTTATATATATATATATATATATATATATATATATATATAAGGTTGAGGAGGATATTGGATTTAACCAAACCCAGGAGGATACAGGTAATACCGAGTAAGTGCTGTATACCGATTAGTTTGCCCCAATCGTTGTATGAACAGGATTGGGGATTATAAGTCGTGTATTAGCGTGTGTATATGTAAATATATAAAAACAAAAAGATAAAGAGAGCAAAGGTAAGGTTGAAGAATTTTATGGGTAAGACTCTATCCATAAAATTCTTCAACCTTACCTTTGCTCTCTTTATCTTTTTGTTTTTATATATTTACATATACACACGCTAATACACGACTTATAATACCCAATCCTGTTCATACAACGACTGGGGCAAACTAATCGGTATACAGCACTTACTCGGTATTACCTGTCTTCAGTCCCAACAGACAACAAGTGCCCGACCTGCAGTAGAGCTTTCCAAGCACACATCAGACTGATTGGCCATAGTGTGACATGCCATGCCCTGTATTCTACCATGTAAAGTCTTTGGTCATTGTTGACAACAGTGGATGAACTAATAATAATAATAATAATAATAATAATAATAATAATAATAATAATAATGCTAAAAACAAGATAATGGGTATCAACACTTTAGCTGTCCCAGTTATAAGCTACAGCTACAACATCCTTAACTGGACACTAAACGAACTATGTAAAATAGACAGGAAAACAAGAAAAATAATGACAGGATATAGGATGCACCACCCAAAATCTGACATAGAAAGGCTATATATACAACGCACAGAAGGTGGCAGGGGTCTTATACAGCTAGAAAACTATTATAAAATAACCACCATAGGACTGCAAAAATACCTACTCCAGAAGCAAGGGAAACTAATACAAATAGCCACAAAACACGAGCAAAACAAAAAACTGTTTTCAGTATTTAAGGAAGCTGACAAATACAAACAAGAAATCAATCTACCTAACAAATACGAAGAAGAAGAAGAAGAAACAACAAAAGCTATAAAACAAATGAAATCCAAACTAAAACTAGAACAGCAACGGACCATGATAAAACGATGGCAAGAAAAGCCCCTACATGGTAAATACTGGGCTAAACTAAATGCGAAAGAAATAGACAGAGAAAAATCCCAGCGATGGCTGAGAAGCTCAGGACTCAAAGCAGAGACTGAAGGATTTTTAATTGCTGCACAAGACCAAAGCCTCCCCACCAGAAATTACCAAAAACACATAATGAAAAGAAATATAACAAGTAACTGTAGAATATGTGGAGATCGACAAGAAACAATAAATCATATTATCTCTGGCTGCCCAGTCCTGGCTAAGAAGGAATATATTCACAGACACGACAGAGCTGGGACCTATATACACTGGAAGCTATGCCAACATTATGGAATAGCAACAGAAAAAAGATGGTATAAACACACGCCAGAAAAGGTCACAGAAAACGAGAAAGCAACCATACTCTGGGATATGCCAATACACACAGATAGAGAAATTAAGGCAAATAGACCAGATATAGTTGTCAAAGATCATGAAGGAAAAAAATGCCTTCTAATTGATGTTTCAATACCAGCAGATGACAACGTTTCTCTAAAAGAAATGGAAAAACTTTCAAAATACAAAGACCTGGAAATAGAGATAACTCGAATGTGGAATCTAAAAACAGAAACAATTCCTATCATAGTAGGTGCCTTAGGTATAATAAAAAAATATTCAGACAAATACATAACAAAAACACCAGGACTTACAAATATATATAACATACAGAAAATTGCACTACTGGGTACTGCACACATTCTACGCAAAACACTTTCAATACAGTAAACATAAGAACACCACAGCAAACCACAGCACATACCCAAGGCGCACAGAGCTGCGCTCGGTAGTGAAGTGAAAGCACGTTATAAAAATAAAACTACTGAATAATAATAATATTAATAATAATAATGACAACAGCAACAATAATAATGATAATCATCATCATCATCGTCGTTTAACGTCCGCTTTCCATGCTAGCATGGGTTGGACGATTTGACTGAGGACTGGTGAACCAGATGGCTGCACCAGGCTCCAATCTGATCTGGCAGAGTTCCTACAGCTGGATGCCCCTCCTAACGCCAACCACTCCGAGAGTGTAGTGGGTGCTTTTACATGCCACTGGCAATGGCCACGCTCAAAATGGTGTATTTTATGTGCCACCTGCACAGGAGCCAGTTTGGCGGCACTGGCAATGATCTTGCTTGAATGTCTTTACACGTGCTAGGAAGTCGATGCTGGGCACAGGTGCCATCACGATTTCACTTTCACTTGCCCCAACAGGTCTTCACAAGCTGAGTTTCATGTCCAATGAAGGAGACAACGTTGGCATGGGTGCCAGTCATTGAATTTAGTTCGATTTCGATTTCACTTGCCTCAACAGGTCTTCACAAGCGGAGTTTAGAGTCCATGAAGGAAGGTACGCATAAGTGGGCTGGCTACATCCCTGGCAGAGGCCTTGGATTTAGGTCTCACTTGGCTTGCCGGGTCTTCTCACGCACAGCATTATTTCCAAAGGTCTTGGTCAGAAGTCATCGCCTCGGTGAGGCCCAATGTTCGAAGGTCGTGCCTCACCACCTCATCCCAGGTCTTCCTGGACCTACCTCTTCCACAGGTTCCCTCAACTGCTAGGGTGTGGCACTTTTTCACACAGCTATCCCCATCCATTCTCACCACATGACCATACCAGCGCAACCGTCTCTCTTGCACTGGTATATATAATTGTATGTCATCATCACCATTATGGATAAAATCAGTTTTTCTCTATTGTTACTACCTTCCTATCCCTTCCTATCTGGCTTGGGCTGAGGACCACATCTCACTCATATATAGGCTGCTTCACAAGTAAGCAGTATGCTTATAGGCCCGATTCATAAGAAGCACAGTTTTGGTATTTATATATGTGCTGTTGTTTAACTCCAGGTCGGCCCTGATTAAGCATAGATAGGATCAAAGGCATACACGTGTGTGTGTGTGAGTGCGCGTGCGCGTGTGAGTTCATCTATGTATGTGAAAAAGGTGTACATATGTGCTTAAGAATGGTTGTATATGTGGGATGTGTGTGTGAGACCATCTGTACCAGTTCACAAGGTAAGTCCATAGTCAGGGTGGAAGAAAAACAGATGGAAAGATAAGATGGGATGTTAGACAGGGTGGGTGGGGAAAGAGTGATGATTTTTGAGTGCAGGGTGGGGCAGGGTGTGGTATGAAAGAAGAGAGGGAGAGAGTGATGGTCGTAGTAGTGAAGATAGTGGAGAATGCAAAGTGAAGTGGATAGGTAGGAGTGGAGAAAGTGGGAAAGCTAGGAAGGGATGAAGAGTAGAAAGAAAGAAGGCGAAGAATAAGAAAAGAGAGAGAAGGATGGGAGATAAGGGTAGAAAAGAGGAGAGGGAAGGGTGGTGGAGGTGATGAAGAGAATGAGAAGAAGAAAAGGTAGGGGAAAGTGAATGTTAGTGAAGATGTGTGTTGGTAGGAGGTGGTGGAATGAATGTGAAACTGGGGTGAAGGGAAAATAAAAGTAGACAGAGATAGAAAGGAGTAAGGAGTGGTAGAGCTTGTGGGGGGGGGGAAGAGAATGTGTTGGTGTTGGTGTATTTGTGAGTAGTGATGGCTTTCTCCTATTGGGAAGATTTTAAAAGTAATTTAGAGAGAGAGAGAGAGAGGGGTGGGTGGAATTGTATGTGTGTGTGTGTGTGTGTGTGTATTTCTGAGTAGTGCCAGTTATGTCATACTGGAAAGGTTTAAAAAGTAATTTACACCCCCACCAGACAGATGGAAGATGAAGAGTGGAAAAGAGAAAGATGATGAATGACAGATGATTGAGATAAGCAGAGAGAGAGAGAGAGGAAGAAAGAAACAAAATGTAAGGTGAAAGACTGAAGAGAGAGAGAGAGAGATGATGAATGACAGGTGATTGAGATAAGCAGTGCTAGGATGAAACGGAATTCTTTCGCTCTTTTCTCTCTCCCTCTTTATCTCTCTCTCTCTCTCTCTCTCTCTCTCTCTCTCTCTCTCTCTCTTTATCCCTCTCTCTCTCTGTCTGTCTATCTGTCTCTCTCTCTCTCTCTCTCTCCATATATATATATATATATTACTCTTTTACTTGTTTCAATCATTTGACTGCGGCCATGCTGGAGCACCGCCTTTATAGTCAAGCAAATCGACTCCAGAGCTTATTCTTTGTAAGCCTAGTACTAATTCTATCGGTCTCTTTTGCCAAACTGCTAAGTTACGGGGACGCAAACACACCGCCATCGGTTGTCAAGTAATGCTGGAGGACAAACAGACACACAAACATATACACACACACACACACACACACACACACACACACACACACACACACACACACACATATATATATATATAATTATTACAAATTAAAAGGGTAAAGGATTATCAATTTATTAATTAATAAATCAATTAACAATTAATAATTTTTACCAAGCCCATCGGTATGAAAGCACCATTATTGGTGGAGAACTTATCTAAAAGCTCATATATATTTATAAACATAATTAAGGGATCAGCAAATTTTTGCTTCACCATATACCGAACTTCAGAAATAGCAGCTAAAAAAGCTTTTTTAGCTGCTATTTCTGAACTTCGGTATATGGTGAAGCAAATATTTGCTGATCCCTTAATTATGTTTATATATATATATATATATATATACATGCATATATGACAAGTTTCTTCCAGTTTCTGTCTACCAAATCCACTCACAAGGCTTTGGTCGACCTGAGGCTATAGTAGAAGACACTTGCCCAAGGTGTCATGCAGTGGGACTGAACTCGGGACCATGTGGTTGGTAAGCAAGCTATTTACCACACAGCCACTCCTGTGCCTATATATACATATATATATAATACACACCCACACATGCATTTATGATCCAACATAGCTGGATTTTCACATTTCACTTTCCACTGTTCGCTTTTACAAGTGATTCCCACATTTCACAAATGGATCCTTAGGTAGACATTGACTAGACATTGACGTGGTAAGGACAATCAATCACAATAATGTGGTACGATGGCAAAGCTGACTATTAATTAGAACAAAATTAAGAGACAGCTTTGCTGTGGTGCTGCCTCTTTATGTTTGCTGGTTCCATGTCAATGCTCACTTGAGGATTGTTGTAAAACATGGGAATGCTTGTGAAAGGGAACAGTGAAAAATATGTGAAAACCCAGCTACATTGAAGTTTGATTGACTGACACACACTTATATATAGATATGTATCTCTAGGTTCATTCCCACTGCGTGGCACCTTGGGCAAGTGTCTTCTACTATAGCCTTGGGCCGACCAAAACCTTGTGAGTAGATTTGGTAGACGAAAACTGAAAGAAGCCCGTCGTATATATGTGTATATATGTATGTGTGTGTATATGTTTGTATGTCTGTGTTTATTCCCCCACCAACATCACTTGACAACTGATGCTGATGTGCTTACATCCCCATAACTTAGTGGTTCGGCAAAAGAGACCTATACAATAAGTACTAGGCTTACAAAGAACACGTCCTGGGGTCGATTTGCTCGACTAAAGGCGGTGCTCCAGCATGGCCACAGTCAAATGACTGAAACAAATAAAAGAGTAAAGAGTAAAAAGAGTGTGTGTATATATATATATATATATATATATATATATATATATATGAACGTGTATCAAGGTAAATATTTGTCTTAGAATGCATCTCATATACACATATAGTGCTAAAAGCACAGAAATATCAATAGCAGATGAAAAATGCCCAGTTAGATAATGTGATTTCTGTTTATTTGCATGTCATATTCATGTTAAGTTAGATAAACAAATTGCTCTTCCATACTAATATTGCTTTCATTGTAAATATATTTTATCTTTTATTTGTTTCAGTCATTAGACTGGCCATCTGGAAGAATTTTAGCTGAATGAATCAATCCTTGTATTTCTTTTTTTTTTTTTAAGACTGAAACTTATTCAATTGATGGATCTAGTTGGTTTGGCTGCCAGCATCAATTTCTGTTCACATTGGTTTTACATTCAGTGCAATGATACTCTTTTATAGGCTAATGAATGTTGTAAAAATCATTTTTGCTATAAATCAATAAATAAAGAGTTATTAGCAATTAAAGTTTGAAAATTTTGGGTAATTTTAACCAATTGTAAGCCATAGACACGTTCATGCCTGTTTCCATAGTAACAAGCCAAACATGAGAACTCTTTTGTCAGAGAGAAAGCATGTGTGTTGACAAATATATTCTACACAATGACATGTGCATTGATGGTGTGTTTACAGGAAATGTTTTGAGTATGCAAGTAAAGTTCCTCTTCCATTATGCTGGCCACAGTTTAATGATGCTGATTGGTGAACCTGTATTTTGGGGTTGCATTGAGCTGTACCAATATAATGTAGGATAGATACAGTAGTAGTAAAATAATTCTTGGATGGAATTTATAAACACTTAATGCAGTACTATATGTGTTTCCACAAATCCCATGTCTCTTAAGATCACGGTCCATATTCCTTGGATGATTACAGTGTAGTCCGTAGTATTCGTGGGCATCAGGTCGATCATCTTCATGGATCCATTTCTTCAGGCAATATAACATTAACGGATGCTTAACAGAGGGTTGTTTATCCCTTTTGACCAGGGCAAAGGTTGATTGAGTGATGTAGGTATTTCTGTGTGTATTTGGTGGGGAGGAGGGGAAGGTGATGGAAAGAGAGGAAGGAATGGTAGTTATATGGGGATGGGGGTATGTGTGGTGATGTTAGACTTATTTTGCTATTCAGTCTGCAGATGTCAAGGATGGGTAGTACATTCCTTTTTTCAATCTCATTTAAGGTATGACTATCTTCAATGAATACTGAAGAAAACAAGTACAGCTCCTACAGCCATCAGCTGTTGGGGTTCACTGACTGAACTGATAAAGGATAATTTTTTAGGGTGATCTTTTAATTGTTTCTGGTGGTATAGTGTATAACATCCTAAATATTGGTTGGTTTGAATATATATGCACATGCATATATATGTGTATACATGTATGTGTAGGCTGTATATATTTATGCATATGATATGTGTGTTCATCATCATCATCATTTAACATCTGCCTTCCATACTAGCATGGGTGGGATAGTTTCACAAGAGCTGGCCAGAAGCCTGCACTGGATTTTTACAGCTGGATTGCCTTTCTAACACCAACCACTCAGCAGAGTTGATTTAGTACTTTTTACGTGACACAAGCACATGCGAGGTCAGTTTTGGCAAGGTTTTTACAGCTGGAAGCCCTTCTGAATACCAACCACTTTACAGTGTGGACTGGGTGCTATTAAGTGGCACCTGCATTGAGAAGGTCACCAAGTACTTGCAAGACATGTATAAATACATGTTTGTCTGCATGTACTCATATATATTGAACCTACTACCCGACTGTTCCCAGTATCCTGCATGTTGAAATAATGGATTCTAACGAATCCTATAACTGTATGAGATAGACAGATGTAAATCCTTGTCTCTATATATACAACATGTTTGTGGACAAAAAAAAAAGGAACCAATCAGCCTTTGTAACTCAATACAGAGAAAGTTGTTATAAACTCAGTGTTACTAAGATTTTAAATATATTGGACAGACCAATTTGCATATATTAAGTATTTTTGGTAGCTATTTCAATTAATAAGTTATTGGTGCACTCTGTCTCAGTGCTGTATTGTACTACAGAAGGTATTTAAATCATTATAAACACATTCTGTAGCAGAGAACAGCTTTGAAACAAAACACTGTTAACAAAACCAATAATTTATTAACTGAACT
This sequence comes from Octopus bimaculoides, assembly GCF_046866305.1. Taxonomy (NCBI): domain Eukaryota; kingdom Metazoa; phylum Mollusca; class Cephalopoda; order Octopoda; family Octopodidae; genus Octopus; species Octopus bimaculoides. Next base: position 21,405,260 of record NC_142933.1, read on the forward strand.
AATTGCCAAGAATATTTTATATATGCAAATTAGTCTAGCTAACTTACTTTTAGTGCAATGATTACGTTCATTACTTGGATGAACTAGAATCGTACTACCAAGATTTATGTATGTCTGCAATCTATTCTTATCTATCTTTCATTTTTATTGTACTATCTATCTGAATACATACATACATACATACATGCATACATACATACATACATACATACATACATACATACAAGTGTGTGTGTGCCTGGATTATATATACATAAATGTATATGTGTGTGTATTTGTGTGCGTTTGTGTGTATTTTATAAAGGATTTGTCTGTATATGTAGGTATGCATATGTGAGTGTGTGTATGTGTGTACACACACACACATACACACATATGCAATGTTATATGAAAAGTAATGCAAAAGTGGGCATGAATTTTCTATTGATTTCAGTTTTTGGCACAAGGCCAGAAATTTTGGGGTGGGGTGGGATGGGGGCTAAGTTGATTACATCAGCCCTAGTGTGTAATTGGTATTTATTTTATTGACCCCAATAGGGATGAAAGGCAAAGTTGACCTTTGGAATTTGAACTCAGAATGTAAAGACAGATGCTAATGATTCTGCTAGCTCGCTACTTTGGTCATGACTTTTATATTGACTGACTAGTCATCCAAATTGCACATAGTAGTAGAGTAAATCTTCCTTTATCTTCTTTTTCCTCTAGTTCTTCCTCATTGCGGGCAAATAATTGATTCCAAGCAGGTGTAACAAGCTGTTATTGAGTTTTTGATGAAGGAGTGTGCAGGCTGTCTGACATTCCACAGAAGGCTACAAATCATTTACAAAGGCAACACCATCGACAAGAGCAATGTGAGACCAATGTGCTTAAATAGATGGAGTTTAAAAAAAAGGAAGCCAGCATTGAAAACAAACCACACTGTAACGACTGTCAACTAACTATTAACACAGATTACCAATTAGTGAACACATTGATTCATACGGTCAGACAAGACAAAATCTGAAAGTTTTATGCACAACTGAACTGTGGTCACAATGCATTCAAGAATTTGGGTTGCGGAAAGCATGTGCAAGTGAGGACCAAAGGATAAGGAATTTGCGTATCCTGTGTTTTCAGTATTCTGTGATAACATCATTTACTCTGCTCTGTTCTCAAATACGATTTGATAGTGATAATCCTAGCATGGATTTTTCCATGGTGCTTTGCATTGCAACCAATCAATGTTATACCTCTTCATAGTTGCCTGAGTCTCACTCGCATATTTAAGAGCACTAGGATGGTGCTATTGGAGAGTTTGGCTGTGTTGCATTCTTGAGCAAGACACTTTATTTCATGTTGCTCCAGTTCACTCAGCTGAAGAAACGAGTTGCGATGTCATTGGTGCCAAGCTGTATTGGCCTTTGCTTTTCCCTTGGATAACATCGGTGGTGCGGAGAGAGGAGGCTGGTATGCATGGGCAACTGCTGGTCTTCCATACAACAACCTTGCCTGGACTTGTGCCTCAGAGGGGAACTTTCTAGGTGCAATCCCATGGTTATTCATAACCGAAGGGGTCTAACATACATACATGCATGCATGCATACATACATACATACATGTCGTATCATATCCCTTTGGCAACATCTTTTAACCAACAAGTGTCGAAGTACATCCCTTGACCAAGTTTGCATACAAGAGGCTGATAACATCATAGGACTTAGAAGGCAGCTCCTTGAGCAACATTCTTTGTTTGATAACCTAGAATACATGCCCAAAGAAGTCCAATGACTCTACCACAATGCATCATCAGATGAAAGGATGAGCCTATATGAGCAGAAGACTATGCATAAATATGTTAGTAGAAAGCTCCGAGATGATAGTAACATCAATCATCAAAGCAGTTTATCATGGACCAATAGCCGATTTACTACCTCTCACTTTGAAGGGTATGCGTTTGCAATCCAGGAACAGGAAATATCAACCAAGTATCTGATACACAAAAGGGACAGAGATGAGGGAAAAGCAAGAAAATGTGACAACCTATGCAGACTTTGTGGAGTTAACACTGAAGATATCACCCACATCATAAGCAGTGTCTGTAAATGTCATCACGGTATTATCTACTGATGGGACATGATGCTGTAGCTAGGACACTCTATAATGAAATCTGTTTGAAAGATAACCCTCAGGACAAAGAAATTAGAACCCACATTATGGTAGAAACCATAGCCACTCATAATGAAAAGGAGTACTGGTAGAATGTTCAAAGGAAGACCTCAATAAAATGTAAGTACAACAGACCTGATACAATGATTTGGGATAGAGAAGAGAAACTGTGCTCAGTGGTGGAAATTAGCCACCCAGCAGATGTTAACATAAAGCTGAAGATCAGTGTAAAAGAGAATATCTATACTGAACTATTGAGAAATCTGCAGTTACCTTATCCAGATTACAAGTTCAGGTTCATACCTGTAATTATTGAGGCCTTGGGATATGTAACACACTGCCTAAATACCAATCTTGAGAAATTAGGCTTCTCAAAATCAGAAAGGAGAAAGTTAATTTGAAGACAACAGATCCAATCTACTACTGGAACTATTAAAAATCTGTAAAACTTTCCAGAAGTTTATCATTTAAATATATATGAACATTTCTTGATATGCAACTATATGCATGAGAATACATGCATAAAGCAAAACATAAAAATCTGCACATATACATACATACATATATACATGCATACACACACACATACATACATACATTCATACATACATACATACATACATACATACTGCCTCAACAAAAACCTGGAAAAATTAGGGTTCTCAAAACCTGAAAGAAAAAGGCTGATTAGAAGACTACAGATTCAAGCCATCAATGGAACTGTAAAGATATGTAAAACTTTCCAAAAATTTAGCACATAAATACATATGCATGCATCTAGACATAAAAACGCATCCATAAAACAAACATACAAATCTGCGCATACACTAACACCAAATACTGCACACACACACATATGCACAAATACCTAGATGATGTTGATAAAAGTTCCAATAAAGGAGCCTTGAATCTATGCTAGAGTCCGGCTCTTTCTCTTTGGACAAGAAATACAAAAATGAAACTGATTGATAACATACATACACACATACATACACACACATACATACATACATACATGCAAACAAACAAAAATACCCTGTTGTTGATGTTGAAATTCCAATGAAATGAACCTTGAATTTAGGTTAGAAACCGACTCTTTCTCTATTGGCAAGAAATCTTGAAATAAAATTGAACAATGACATACATAAAAACTGAATAATGACATACATACATATAGATAAATACTGATGTTTATTTATCTGTCTGACTAATTGTCCCTATCAGTCTAATGGTTGTCCATTTCATTTCCCCCCTTTCACTCTTTTTTTCTTCTCTACTTCAATCTCTTTCTCCCCTTTCTATCTTTCTCTAATTCTTTTTCCTCTCCACTAATTCTGTCTTTCATTGCTCAACTTACATAGAAACCTTGAGTTAGTTCAATGACAAATATCAGGTTAGGAGAAAGGTAGAGGGCAGTATATGAAACTATTCTATGACACATAACGCTTGCTTTCTCTCTTTGCTCACTCTCTCCGCCCCCCCCTCTCTCTCTCTCTCTCTCTCTCTCTATATATATATATATATATATATATATAGGAGTGGGTGTGTGGTAAGTAGCTTGCTTACCAATCACATGGTTCCGGGTTCAGTCTCACCTCATGGCACCATGTGCAAGTGTCTTGTACTATAGCTTCGGGCTGACCAAAGCCTTGCGAGTGGATTTGGTAGGCAGAAACTCAAAGAAGTCCGTCGTATGTGTGTGTGTGTGCATTTGTGTGTCTACCCCACTATCGCTTGGCAACCAATGTTGGTGTGTTTACGTCCCCGTAACTTAGTGGTTCAGCAAAAGAAACCAATAGAATGGGGTCGATTTGTTTGACTAAAGGCAGTGCTCCAGCATGGCCACAATCAAATGACTGAAACAAATAAAAGAATTAAAGAATATATATATATATATATATATATATATATATATATATATATATATATATATACTAGCAGAAACACCCGGCGTTGCCCGGGTTAAAGAGAATAATGAAATCTAAAAACGCCGTCTAGACTACGCAACCCTCAACTGTTAGTAGCTACAATACCATATTTCTACATTAATAACTCTCCAATCCATGCCAGCATGGAACATAGATATTAAGTGGAATGCTAGAAGAAAGTTTTCAACTCATATGTATATAAAGTAAATACACTTAATTCAGAAACACGTTTTTGTGTATCTTATTTCGTAACCAAACAAACAGTTACAGATTATAAATAATGAAAGGCTAATTTTGGTGATTCATTTGACAGAGGTAGTAAAGAGACAATGCGATGATAAATCTGAGGTTGGATCTTGAAAGTTTGGATGAATGCTGCCTCAGTTAAATCTCTTGTGGTTCCAAATGATGTCATCTGTAGTACAGCGTCGTATTGTCTAATTTTGTTTTGCAAATGTTAGGAATCTTGGTCAGTTGATGATAACAGTTTCTTCAATAGCTCTGGAGGTTGGGGATTGTGGAATTGTTGGGAATGTTTTTAACTTTGGTGTTATATGTATTGCTTGAATTTCTTTGACATATGAAATATATGTATTTTCACTGGGTTTGTAAAAGAGAGTTGTGTAGCTCTCGAGTTTTAGGGATTCACACAGACACACAGACAGACAGACACACATTCTCATCTTTATATATAGATATATATATATACACACACACACGCACCCAAACACACGTATATATATGTATATCAATATAAATATATGAAAGTCAATGAAGTTTCGTAAAAGAAGGTGATCATGTACATATTTTCTTGCTGTTGTGATTATAACACCTCGTTGTAAACAATGTTCCTTGTTTTCCCTTTTGGAGCATATGCAAATAGGTTTTTTTTTGCTGCCCACCCTTGAGCAGCCAACATACAGTTGTCCATGTGAGAAGCGGGGCTCTTCCAAGAGAAGACCAGCTACAGACAGTGCTCATCTGTTATGTTCGGGTTAAAATTTCATCAACATCAAAAATATATGAATTTTCATGGGAGTTATGGCCGTTATGCATAGAATATAATTTCCAAATTGCAGACAAAATTTACAATCGATAAATGTCTTAGAATAACCAGTCTCTCATCTGGGAAGGCCTTGAAATCAATGTTACCAACTGGGGACTATGTGTGTCGCAGTGATAATAAAAAGACTCAAAGGAGGTCTGCAACGAAATAATTTTACTCAATACTTTGCAAGTGAATCAGTGGAGGCAAAGATGCGTCTCATTTACTTGACAATTTATGCACCACATTGCAGAAATCACAATGTAAGTATATCTGAAAGGGTAGTCTTACACTGTTGTACCGTTGAATTACAAATAATGCTCATCTGTTATGTTCGGGTTAAAATTTCAACAATATCAAAAATATATGAATTTTCATGGGAGTTATGGCCGTTATGCATAGAATGTAATTTCCAAATTTCATAAAGATCCATTCAGTACTTTTGACGTAGTTTTGGATAAGAAAACAAATGACTAATGTGTGTGTTTGTGTCCATGTGTATGTGTGTGATGGGTGTATATATGTATAGATATCTGTATGTATGTATATATATGTATATATGTGTACATATTACATGTACATCTATATATATATATACATCTACACATATGTATACATATACATGTATGCATATATATCTATACATATACGTGTACATATACATCTATATATATATATATATATACATATACATCTCTCTCTCTCTCTTTCTCTCTCTCTGAAAGTATCTGTCATTACAGTATCGAAATGTGATTGTTTCAGTTAGCGGAATAACGTGTACATATACATCTCCCTCTCTCTCTCTTTCTCTCTCTCTCTCTCTCTCTCTCTCTCTCTCTCTCTCTCTCTCTCTCTCTCTCTCTCTCTCTCTCACACATTACAGTATCGAAATGTGATTGTTTCAGTTAGTGGAATAGTTTCATTTTTAAAGTGAAAGTATTTGACATGAGTGTTTTTGCTTCACTTTTGACACGTAATACTTAAATAGTGGAGGAGATATTATGTTGCCGTGGGCTCGAACTCTGCAAGAAGTTTAAAAAAATGTTTGACTAAAACACAACTGGAACCCTAAGTAAGGCATGTGTAAAATTTGAATGAAATTGGTTGCGTAGTTCTCGAGTTTTAGGGATACACACAGACAGACAGACACACATTCTCATTTATATATATATAGATATATACATACACATATATATATATATGCAGGAATATAAATAAAACATAAAAAACAGACAGTGTTGGAACTCTTTTAAACAAAATAATATATTCCTCTATACACAATCATACAAAGCCCCTTTTTTTGTATTTATTTTTACTCGCATATATATATATATATATATATATATATATATCATCATCATCATTGTCATCATCATTTAACGTTCGCTTTCCATGCTGGTATGGGTTGGATGGTTTGGCTGAGGGCTGGTGAGCCAGAAAGCTGCACCAGGCTCCATTCTGATCTGGCAAAGTTTCTGGATGCCCTTCCTAACGCCAACCACTCCAAGAGTGTAGTGGGTATTTTAACGTGCCACCAGCACGAGGGCCAGTCAGGCGGTAATGGCTTCGACCACACTCAAATGGTGCTTTTTATGTGCCACCTGCACAGGAGCCAGTCAGGCGATGCTGGTAACAACCACACTCAAATGTTGCTTTTTACGTGCCGTGCCACCGGCACAGGAGCCAGTCAGGCGGAACTGGCAATGATCATGCTCGAATGGTGCTTTTAACATTCCACTGGCATGGGTGCCAGTCAGGCAGTACTGTCATCAGCCATGACAACAATTTCACTTACCTCAACAGGTCTTTGCAAGCAGAGATTATTTGCCCAATGTTTGAAGGGTACTCTTCAATCAGCTGGTTACGCAGCACTGGCACAGGCCACGGTTATGGTCTCACTTGGCTTGCCGGGTCTTCTCAAGCACAGCATATCTCCAAAGGTCTTGGTCACTTGTCATTGCCTTGAAGAGGCCCAATATTCGAAGGTCATGCTTCACCACCTCGTCCCAGGTCTTCCTGGGTCTACTTCTTCCACATCCTAACATATAATTGCCAACCAAGTGTGGCATCCTATACAGGACAGTGCTACTGGCATTTATAAGCCCCAGGAAGACATCTCTTCCAGCTGGCTAACAACACACATTCTGTGTCCGATTAGCATTTGCAAGGGGAGGTCATCGCTCCCATCCCTAACCTTATGTGATACACATGGACTTGAGTTTCTGGGTGGTTATCCGTCCTCAGCATGCGTTACTCACCAGCTGGTGATGAAAACTCAACCCACTCGCAAAATACTATATGCTTTTTCCAGTGACAAACCATTACTGATCTCGAAAACAGAGAAATAAGCTATATTAAATCTCTGAGCAAGATGTAAACAGTAGCAATATGGAATCGTAACATATAATTGGGGTGAGCTTTCATCACTAGCTGGTGATTAACACAGCAATGTAGGACTGTGTAGTGTGGAAAGGGATTGTCAATGGAGTTCCGACCAACCATAGGTTGGTCGCAGGATGGTGATGAAGAACTTAGTGGTTCTGCAAAAAGAGAACTGATAGAAAAAGTACCAATTGATTTGTTTGACTAAGCCTTTCAAGGTGATGCCCTGTTATGACCATAGTTGAATGACTAAAACAAGTAAAAGATATAAGAGTAATGATAAAAGATAAATAACCTAAAACATATATATTTGCTCAGATGACCAAGAAGAAAGAGTGAGGGCATTAGAAGGGCCTGGATGGTTGGGTGGAAGAAAAAAGGGAGGAATAGCATGATGTAAAAAGTGTAGTAAACTTATAAGAGGCGGAGAGAGAACGTAAGTTCGTTTGCTCGAACATGAGAAATTATTAATTTCTCATTGGTTAAAAATTACTGCCCATATACGAATTCTGAACTTCGTTGAAGAAGTTTTTCACAGGGTTACGGTTCTATGATTCGTGTATGAATAGTTATAAAAACCCTGATTTTCGGCAAACTCTCCAGTGATCGTTGGATGCCACTCAAATCCACGACACTCACCCTCTTGAGTATCGGCTAATATTTATGCCATGTTCAATACTCAAATCCGACAATATTGAATTGTTGTGAACTCTTATAGCTAGAATGAAAGAAAAGCAAGGCAGAAAAGGTAAGGAGTGAGTGTTGGAAAGAATGCTATGTGGTGTATGTTCTGACTCTCTGTATCGTGAGTTCTAATCCTCCTGAAGTCAACTTTGTCTTTTTGTAAGCAATAAAAAAGTACCAATACAGGGTAATGGATTTGTGGCACAGTTTAAATGGTTAGACTAGGTGCCTTGCAGAATCTGTCCTGAATCTGTCTTAGATTTTTTGTGTCTTGACAAAAATGATAACTACTACTAAGCTGTATTAAACCAAATCAATGGCTTTTCCTTTGGATAAACATCAATGATGTAAAGGGGAAAGATTTGTATGCTCACGCAGCTGCTGGTGTTCCACAAACAAATCTTGTCCAGGCTTGCACATATATATGCAGATGCATTGTTGATATTGACTAACAGAGACCTTACATATACACACACACTTATACATACACACACTCACACACACACACACAGCGGTTTGCAATCAAAAACAGTGGAGACCATAACAAAATACCAATCCCAATACATTATGTATGTAGACTGCATATATATTTTATTAATGCAGTTACTTGCAAATGTACAGCTGTTTCAATACACCTTTGTAATTTGTCAAAGGTTTGTGTCAAAATAAAAAAATGTGTTGAGACAACTGTTTAAATATGCGTATGTATGTGTGTGTATTAAAGTATGTGTGTGTAGTTATATAATTATATATGCATACATGTGTATGCATATATCATTTTAAAAAGTACACAACGCCTGGATGTTTACTTGAATAACAGGAGTGAGGTGTTTAATCCTTGCCCACATGAAAGGAAGTACATTCTTTTGTACCTGCGTGCCCCACCATGACTGCAAGCATAGGTCCCCTGCCTCGGTACTCCGCAAATGACCTTCCACCAATGCCCTTGAGCCCGGCTAAATGCGTTTGACCAAAGCACACACCAATGCACCCATGTACACACATGCACACCCCTATAAGGCAGACACCCTACAACTAACCATCCCCAACACATACCCCCTCATGCAAATTGTACCCCGACATATACACAGACCCCCCACACACACATTGGACATTACACCCCGCATGCTAATATAACCCCCCACACCATGGCTTTATCCTTTACAAAAAAAAAACAGACCAACGAACAAAACTATATATACCTATGCCCCTGGAAAAAATTATACACATGACACCGCTACACATACCATACACCCCATATCACACACCCCATCCCTGCAGGGACACCACATTAATAATACACACTTTCTCCACTTCAAGATAACTCTTGCCAGCTTCACAGCATACCCAACCAAGGGACATAACTCCTAACCCAATCCTGTGGAAACCTTTTTCGTTCCACCACCTTTTTCACAGCAGCCACTGACCGGTTGTGCTTATCCACCTCCGACAAATGAGAGCAGTCACCATATTCCCTTCCATATTGGCTATCTCTGATGAGCATAAAGTTAGATAATTGGATTGTTACCTAACAACCCATTGTATTCTTTATAGGAAACCGACTGGTAAGATCAGCCGTGATGGATATTTTACGCTATAAATTTCAGATAATATATATATACATATATATATATATATATATATATATATATATATATATATATATATATATATATATATATATATACATATATAGTCAATTCAAACATGAACAAGCAAGAAAAAGCAACAACGCAAGACATGGAATAAGTACAGTTTTATTGGACGCTCAGGAAAGGAAAGAAAAGAAAGAGGATTTCATGTTTCGAGCGGAGCTCTTCATCAGAAATATAGGAAAAGTCCAAAGAAGGGAAGACAGACAAAGAAAATCGCCAACGATGCATACGCGGTCACACATACATATATACAGGGTGCAATGGGAAAATTGTCGCCATTTTATATTTTTTATTTTGTGCATGCACATTGTTTTTGATTTTGTTGACTACACAGTATAGTAGGGTCAGTTGGGCACTGTCTGTGAGAAAAACAGTACCATGACGCAATTCACTCTGCCAGAAATTTGGAAACAACATGCTGATCTGCTTGGCATTCATGCTGGGAGCTCCTATACGAACATTTTAAAGTGATTGGGTGTCAATCAGAGGACAGTGCAATTTGAGGACATGTACCGAGAGTGATAAAAATCAAACATCCAGTCAACATCATGGTGTTTGAAGTGATCGCTAGTGATGGTGACATTATACCTCCATTCATCTTCCCACACGGCCTCACACTCAACATGGAGGCTTACAGAAGGTAGTGCTGCCCTAGGTCAAGAAGGTGGCTGATGGAAGACCCTATGTCTGGCAACAAGACTCTACACCATGCCACACAAGCAGAAGAACCCAGTCATGGCTGTCAGACAATTTCTGTAACCACATCACGCCTAACTTCTGGCCACCTAACTCCCCAGACTGCAACCCTCTTGATTATTATGCGTGGGGTGCATTTGAGTGAGAGACTAACAAAACTCTTTCTAACACCAAAGATGAATTGAAGGCAAAGATTATGGCAGCATTCACCAACTTAAACAAGAAGACTGTCCAGAAGAGATGCAGGAGATTCTGGAGTTGTCTGAAGGCTGTAGTTGAAGCTCTCCAGATCTCAGTCAAACAGTCCAACCCATGCCAGCATGGAAAACGGACGTTAATCGATGATGATGATGATGACAACACACACACACACACACACATATGTGTGTATATTTATGTGTGTGTGTATTTATCAATAAATAAATGAAAATGTGTATATATATATATATATATATATATATATATATATATATATATATATATATATATATATATATATATATATACTAGCAGTATAACCCGACCTTGTCCGGGTGTGACTTATTATGCCATCTACGATAAGTCTTGCTAGCTGAAAATCAACTAAAAAAGAAAGCCTTACAACGAAAAAACCCTTATGATGTAAATATGTTCATAATTCAAAAGACGATGAAATTAATAGGGAAAGTCTGAAGGCTGTTTTGCGTAAAATTATTAAGCATACGTAAATTTCATCCGTGTAATTGGCTATAGAAATGCTTGTGCAAAACAACTTTTTGCGCTGCCCTGATTATACATAGCAGGGTAATCCCTTTTCACATGAGCTAGGATGGCAATTTGTGATGAAGCAATTGCTGGCGATCTGTTGCTAAACAGTTTTGCCAGAATTCTATCAGATTGGGCAGAAGGTGTTGATGCACCATTTTGCATTATGTTCAAAGTAGCTACTGGAATGTGGTGAATTGCTGCAGTCTGTGGCTGTCGTTTTAAACCGGTTGCTGTCTTTCCCCAGCAAACTCTCTTCTTTGGAGGCATAATCTATGTATATATTAAACAGAACAACAAAAGTTATAATAGATGGCAGGGTCGGTACTTTTCACATATCTGTAATTTTTCAGATTAACACCCGCACGATTACCCAACCCTAATCCTAAACCTAATCCTAACACTAACCCTAACACTAACCCTAAACCCTAACCCTAACCCTAACCCTGACCCTAAAAAACGTAACCGTAACATTAATCCTAAACCCTAACCCTGACCCTAAAACCCTAACCCTAACACCCTAGTGAAAATCGTGGTAAATTTACAAAACATTGACGAACATGAGTTATATTTTACTGAATGTATGCTTTTGAGAGAGCGAGAGAGGAAGAGGTAGAGAGGGGGAGAGAAAGGAATAGGGGTAGTTAAAAGTTTTCTTATGACTGCTTCTCTTCACTGCCTATTACTTCATTAGAAATCTAAGGATGCACATAAGCACATAATAGAGAAAAATGAAACAAATATGGACGACTTGCTCCGAAACACCACCGAGTGGGGAACACTTCTCAAAAATAACCTGCAGTTGTTTCCTTCAAAATTCCTACATGCTTGAAATGTACATACATCAAGGTACATTTGTACAAAATTTCATGAAAAAAATATTCATTTTCCTGGAAGTTAAGAAGAATTTAAGTGGAATTTCCGAATATTGTACCCCACCCCCTTCCAAAACACTTTCACCGAAAATTTTTGTATATTTAGAATCTACATAATAAATAATATATGCATAGAAAATTTCATTAAAAAATATTCATTTTTATGAAAGTTATGACCTTCCAAAGTTGGGGGATACAACTCTGTAGTTATGCCATCAATGTTTTGTAAATATACCACGATGTGAATGATTGTGTTTACTTGCACAGAGAGCGAGAGAGGAAGATGGGGAGAAATGAATAGAGATTGAGAGCAATGTGTATGTTGTTGCCACAGGTCATGTATGTGTGGTTGTGTGTGTTTTACGTATCTATGTTATGAAAAATAGGTAAAGAATACTGAGATGAAAGTTTAATCTATGACGTTGTATGTATCACTTTCTCTCTCTCTTCCTCTCCCTCTTTAACTCTTACTCTCTATATTTTTATGTTGAGCGCGCGTGTAAGAATGGCGTTCCAGGTAACAGGGATGAAATATAAAAGTTGCTAGAAACAACAACCAAATCTCCCTTAAATCACACAAAGTAAACGGAATTTAAAAAATCAAATTACTGCACTGGAAAGTTCAGATCGAGAAAATTCCATTGATGTAAAAATTTTTACGAAAAAGTGGAAAATGTGGATTTCTATAAACATTCAAAAAGGCTTCACACAAACACACAATTTCAGATTTATATATTAAGATATGTATGTATATGTGTAAATATATGTACATGTGTGTGTATATGAATATAAAATACCATGTGTGAGTGTATGACGTGGGAAGGAAGAGAAAGGAATGTAATATGATGGCGGTGAGTGGGTGTGGTGAGACAGTTTTGTCAGTGATAAACAAGAAGTCTTCATATAATAGATTTCAATTAGTCTTTCCTGTACGCCTAGTTGTTGTTAGTAGACACCAGATACTGTTATGTTGACACTTCACATTAGAACAATTTTTCTATTTGTATGTATATGTGTGTGTATTGTACATGTTTGTGTATTGTACGTGTGTGTGTATGCGTGTGTGTGTGTGTGTGTGCGTGTGTGTGCGTGCGCATGTATGTGTGTAAGTGCTTGTTTGTGTCCGTTTGTGTGTGTGTGTGTGTGTGTACGTGTGTCCGTGTGTGTATGCGTGGGCTGGGTGGGTGGGTGTTGTGTATTTATTTTGTCAGACTAACAATTATGGATTAAATATTATATATATATCATCATCATCATCATCATCATCATCGTTTAACGTCCGCTTTCCATGCTAGCATGGGTTGGACGATTTGACTGAGGACTGGTGAAACCGGATGGCAACACCAGGCTCCAGTCTGATTTGGCAGAGTTTCTACAGCTGGATGCCCTTCCTAACGCCAACCACTCAGAGAGTGTAGTGGGTGCTTTTACGTGTCACCCGCACGAAAACGGCCACGCTCGAAATGGTGTCTTTTATGTGCCACCCGCACAAGCCAGTCCAGGGGCACTGGCAACGATCTCGCTCGAAAATCCTACGGGAGCCAGTCAGGCGGTACTGGCAACGGCCACGCTCAAAATGGTGCATCTCATGTGCCACCCGCACAAGAACCAGTCCAGGGGCACTGGCAACGATCTTACTTGGCTTGCCGGGTCTTCTCATGCACAGCACATTTCCAAAGGTCTCGGTCAGTAGTCATCGCCTCGGTGAGGCCCAATGTACGAAGGTCTTGCCTCACCACCTCAGCCCAGGTCTTCCTGGGCCTACCTCTTCCACGGGTTCCCTCAACTGTTAGGGTGTGGCACTTTTTCACGCAGCTATCCTCCTCCATTCTCACCACATGTCCATACCAGCGCAATCGTCTCTCTTGCACGCCACAACTGATGCTTCTAATGTTCAGCTTTTCCCTCAAGATACTTACACTCTGACGGGTATTCACATTGACATTACACATCCAACGGAGCATACTGGCTTCATTCCTTGCGAGCTTACGTATGTCCTCAGCAGTTACAGCCCATGTTTCACTGCCATGTAGCATGGTTGTTCGTACGCATGCGTCATACAGTCTGCCTTTTACTCTGAGTGAGAGTCCCTTTGTCGCCAGCAGGGGTAAGAGCTCTCTAAACTTTGCCCAGGCTATTCTTATTCTAGCAGCTACACTTTCAGCGCACCCACCCCCACTACTAACTTGGTCGCCCAGATAGCGGAAGCTATTGACTACCTCTAGTTTTTCACCCTGGAATGAGATAGAAGTTGTTTCCTGTTTGTTTACAGTCTTTATTGTCCATAGCTTGCACCGGGTACATCTTATAGAGTTACTACCTACTCCTTTTCTACATACTGAGCAGGGCCATCTATCTGAAGGGGTTTGTGTTTTATCTACCTTCCTACTTATTAGGATTTTGGTTTTAGCTAGGTTGACTCTAAGGCCCTTCAATTCTAGACCTTGCTTCCACACCTGAAACTTCTCCTCTAGTTCTGATAGTGACTCCGCAATTAGGGCAAGGTCATCAGCATAGAGGAGCTCCCAGGGGCAACCTGTCTTGAACTCCTCTGTGATTGCCTGGAGGACTATGATAAATAAGAGGGGGCTGAAGACGGAACCTTGGTGGACCCCTGCCTCTACCCGGAATTCATTGCTGTACTCATTTCCAACCCTCACCTTACTGGCAGCATCTCTGTACATGGCTCACACAGCTCTCACTAACCATTCTTCTATCCCAAGTTTCCTCATTGACCACCAGATAAGGGATCGGGGGACCCTGTCAAAGGCTTTCTCCATGTCAACGAAAGCCAGGTACAGAGGTTTATCCTTAGCTAGGTATTTCTCCTGCAACTGTCTCACTAGAAATAAGGCATCAGTAGTGCTTTTACCTGGCACGAACCCAAACTGCATCGCATCTAAATTGATTCGCTCCCTAATTAGTTGGGCTATGACCCTCTCTGTAACTTTCATAACCTGATCTAACAGCTTGATGCCTCTGTAATTATTTGTATCTAAAGCGTCACCTTTACCTTTGTAGCAGTTGACTATGATGCTGCTACACCAGTCATTGGGTATGACTCCTTCGTGTATCACCTGGTTCGTAATACGGGTGACTAGGCTATAGCCAACACTGCCAGATATTTTGAGCATCTCTGCAGTGATTCCTGATATATATATATATATATATATATATATATATACACACACGTACATACTTACATACATGCATACATGCAAGTATATATGTATATATATGTGTGTGTATATATATATATATATATATATATATATATATATATATATACATACATGCAAATATGTATGTGTATGTATATATATGTGTGTGTGTATGTATGCATATGTATGTATATTTATATATATATATATATATATATATATATATTTTGCATGTATGGATGTATGTGTGTATCATCATCATCGTTTAACGTCCGCTTTCCATGTTAGCATGGGTTGGACGATTTGACTGAGGACTGGTGAAACCGGATGGCAACACCAGGCTCCAATCTAATTTGGCAGAGTTTCTACAGCTGGATGCCCTTCCTAACGCCAACCACTCAGAGAGTGTAGTGGGTGCTTTTACGTGTCACCCGCACGAAAATGGCCACGCTCGAAATGGTGTCTTTTATGTGCCACCCGCACAAGCCAGTCCAGGGGCACTGGTAACGATCTCGCTCGAAAATCCTACGGGAGCCAGTCAGGCGGTACTGGCAATGGCCACGCTCAAAATGGTGCATCTCATGTGCCACCCGCACAAGAGCCAGTCCAGGGGCACTGGCAACGATCTTACTTGGCTTGCCGGGTCTTCTCACGCACAGCACATTTCCAAAGGTCTCGGTCAGTAGTCATCGCCTATGTATGTATGTATGTATGTATACATACATGCATACACATAGATAGATAGATAGATATGTACATTCATACAAGAGTCCCTCAATTAGTATGTCATTTAATCTTTTTAAAGTGCTTTGGTAAATGAAATAGACTTAATTAAATTTAAATGCACTCATTAAATATTACAACACATTCGTTTCTTTCTTTTAAAATCTGTGTTTTTAACTATATTTTCAATTTAGCTTCTCATTAACAAGAAAGAAAAACAAGTACAAGATATCAAGTGTATATTCATAAATCTATTGTTTCAACATTTCATTCTTTTCCAAGAAAAGCTTATCTGAAGAAGTCTGGACACTCATCTGCTTTCCTCCTATTGTCTTCAAACTCTTTCCCTTAGCAATTCTTTGCTTTGTCAATAGCTAAGGGAACTTGCATGTTATTTTCAAGATTTGAGTCTAGATCCATAATTTTCTGCTTTATTTCTTCTGTAGTGCTAAAGATTTCTTCTCTTCTTCGTGCATTTTTTTGTCTGTGTGTATGAGTCCTGGTTTTCATATACATGCTATTGATCAATACTAATGAGATCAATATCATTTAACTCTTCAGAAAGTGAGTTCAATAATTCTTGTTTATTGGTAAGTCTGCTTCCACAGAGCCCAATTCATGTTCATCGGTGGCAATTTTATCAACAATTGTGACCACTTGTTGAGTTAATTCCTGAAAATTGCTCACACAGTGTAGCTGAAGTTCTCCTTTGGTTTGATATCACTCACTGTCATGACTCTCAAATGTTGTTACTTTAATTCTTAATAATGAACTTTTTCCAGAACTTAGCCATGAAACTGGCTTAACAGTCATTGTAGTTCATATTTCTTGTTCAAATGTGATCTTTTGAGCTTCAACTGTTGCACCTTCAGCTCCATAGGTTACAAAACGGATCTTGTATTACAGAACAAAAACACAATCTTCACATTTTTATACAAGTAACTTTTCACTGGAGGATGATCAGAAGCATTATCCAAAAGCAACAAAGTTTTAAATCTAGGATTGTTTCACTGTTGAGAAGAAATAGGTCTTGAGCCAATCTTTGCAAAAGTATGACTGATAGTGTTTGTTGATTGTATGTAGTCTCTTTGCTTTTCTTTACACTGATTACTTTTGGCTTTGTGGAGGCATAATAGCCCAGTGGTTAGGGCAGCGGACTCACAGTCATAGGATCGCGGTTTCGATTCCCAGACCGGGCATTGTGAGTGTTTATTGAGCAAAAAGACCTAAAGTTCCACGAGGCTCCGCCAGGGGATGGTGGCGAACCTTGCTGTACTCTTCCACCACAACTTTCTCTCACTCTTACTTCCTGTTTCTGTTGTACCTGTAATTCAAAGGGTCAGCCTTGTCACACTGTGTCACGCTGAATATCCCCGAGAACTACGTTAAGGGTACACGTGTCTGTGGAGTGCTCAGCCAATTGCACGTTAATTTCACGAGCAGGCTGTTCC
>NC_142933.1:21427748-21437748 GCF_046866305.1 Octopus bimaculoides
AGGAGGTGGCTTTGAAGCGGTTCAAAGGTTAAAGTATAACAGAAGGATAGAGATATGTGTCTTACTATAGAGGAGATATTTAGCTACCCCAGTAAGAAAAGAAAGAAGGAGAGATAGAGTTAAAGAGAAAGAGAGAGACAGAGTGAGAGAAAGGGAGTGAGAGAGAGAGAGAAATAGATATTGGAACATCGAGGAGGAGTATAAGTGGTACAGAGAGGATTGGACTGGATTGCCTATGCTCAGTCCACTGCAAGACGAAGGCCTCATCATGTTGTCTCCACCAACCACAGTCTAATGTGGAGGCTGTGAATTTGAGCTTGAGATTATACTGGTTTGATGAGCCTACTCTGCCACATTGGCTCAACATGACTTGGCAGAGCGATGCTGTTTTTATACTCTTACACAGGACTAGTTAAGTCGATTATATCTACTCCAGTGCTCAACAGGTACTTATTTCATTGATCTTAAAAGGGTGAAAGACAAAGTGGAATTTGAACTCAGAACGTAAAGATGGACACATACCGCTAAGCATTTTGCTTGGCATGCTAATGATTCTGCCAGCTTGCCAAAATGACGCCAATGTTAGAAATTATAAAATGAATCATCATCATCATCATCATCGTCATTGTTTAACGTCCGCCTTCCATGCTAGCATGGGTTGGACGATTTGACTGAGGACTGGCGAACCAGATGGCTACACCAGGCTCCAATCTGATTTGTCAGAGTTTCTACAGCTGGATGCTAATTAAGTACAATAATTGAATGATAATGGTAGTCATCATTCAATTGGTTGCTGCTGTAATAAAGGGAGATGCAGTGCTGAACCACCAACTCTGGTATAAGTATTGACTGAATCTCTGTTTGATTATGAGGAATCAGTTGTTTGATCAAGTGAATTATCTACTAATTAAATTAACGATTAAGTGACTGAGTATTCCACAGATACCTTTAACTCTTTTGTTATCATATTTTTGTTGAAATACTGTTTTTATTTCCATTAATTTTGAAAAAATAATAAGGAATTTATTGAAATAATTTTGTTGTTATTAAGCTGATGTTTGGAACATGA
This sequence comes from Octopus bimaculoides, assembly GCF_046866305.1. NCBI lineage: Eukaryota > Metazoa > Mollusca > Cephalopoda > Octopoda > Octopodidae > Octopus > Octopus bimaculoides. The sequence continues at coordinate 21,428,818 of NC_142933.1, forward strand.
ATTAACATGAAATTTCGACAGAAGGTTTTAGTTAAGATCACTTCAACTCTTTAGCTTTTAAACTGGCCACATCCGGCCCAAATATTCTCTGTTTTATGTTCAAACTGTCAAAATCTGGCCTCTAACACCTACCCAACAAGGTCATTCTAAGCAATCACGTCTTTGAAATCTTGAAGCTATGTGATAATGTATGATTAATCGCCACCATGGAAGCCGGACATCATTAAGTGATGATGATGATGATGATGATGATGATGATGATGATGATTAATGTGAATAAATAAACATTACATTTGGCAAAGTAGTCTGAATGCTAAAGGGTTAAAACAGGATGTTTGTATCACAAAACCAGGGGCAATTTCAGGTGGATTGGTATCAAAAGATAATCAGACAGAATTAGCTTGATGCTGTATGTGATAATGCTGTACTTCTGAGTCTACTTGATGAGCTTCTATACAACTGATTCAAACTGGATAGACAGGCAACTGCCAATCTATTTTCACTCACAACGCTTAGGTCAACCTGATGTTGTAGTAATAGATACTTATTCAAGATACCATGCTCCAGAATTGAACCCAAGATCATGTCATTGCAAAGGAAACTACTTAATCATTTGGGCATGACTAAAAAAACTAAAGAAATAAACTACAAGTTATTTACAGATTGCTTATATCAAATGATTATGAATTGTCATGCATAAATAAAGTAAATTTCTAATAGTCTATAAATGACAGCTGATATTGTAACATCACCAGCCTAGATTTCAACCTCATTTAATCTAGGTTTTTGACTTTGTGTTGTATTAGAGTCGAAAAGTGGAGGCGCAATGGCCCAGTGGTTAGGGCAGCAGACTCACGGTTTCAATTCCCAGACTGGGCGTCGTGAGTGTTTACTGAACGAAAACACCTAAAGCTCCACGAGGCTCCGGCAGGGGATGGTGGTAAACCCTGCTGTACTCTTTCACCACAGCTTTCTCTCACTCTTTCTTCCTGTTTCTGTTGTGCCTGTAATTCAAAGGGTCAGCCTTGTCACACTGTGTCACGCCGAGAACTACGTTAAGGGTACACGTGTCTGTGGAGTGCTCAGCCACTTGCACGTTAATTTCACGAGCAGGCTGTTCCGTTGATCGGATCAACTGGAACCCTCGACGTCGTAAGCGATGGAGTGCCAACAACAGAGTCGAAAATAAATCATAACCAAATTATAGGCACAGGCGTGGCTGTATGGTAAGAAGTTTGTTTCCCAACAATTCAGTCTCAGGTTCAATCTCACTGTATGGTAGCTTGTACAAGTTTGTTTTGCAACTACATAGTAACAGGTTCAATGCCAATGTGCCGAGGCATCTTGAGAAAATATCTTCTTTTATCACTCCAATATCTTGTAAGTGAATTTGGTAGATTGAAACTATGTGGAAGCTCATTGCAGTTTGGCAAAAACAGAACTGACAGAATAAGTACTAGGTACGGAGTGGTGCAAGCATGGCTGTGTAGTAAGTAGTTTGTTTCCCGACTACATGGTTCTGAGTTCAGTCCCATTGCATGACACCTTGAGCAAGTGCTTTCTATTATAGCCTTGGGCCAAACAGAGCCCTGTGAGTGGATTTGGTAGCTGGAAATCGAAAGAAGCCTGTCGTATGTGTGTGTGTTTGTGTGTGTGTGTGTTTGTGTGTGTGTGTTTGTCCCCCACCACTGCTTGACAACCAGTGTTGGTGTGTTTATGTCTCCATAACCTAGCATTTTGGCAAAAAAGACTGCAAGAGTATGTTTTGTTTTTGTTGGCACTCCGTCGGTTACGACGACGAGTGTTCCAGTTGATCCGATCAACGGAATAGCCTGCTCGTGAAATTAACGTGCAAGTGGCTGAGCATTCCACAGACACGTGTACCCTTAACGTAGTTCTCGGGGATATTCAGCATGACACAGTGTGACAAGGCTGACCCTTTGAATTACAGGTACAACAGAAACAGGAAGTAAGAGTGAGAGAAAGTTGTGGTGAAAGAGTATGGCAGGGTTCGCCACCATCCCCTGCTGGAGCCTCGTGGAGCTTTAGGTGTTTTCGTTCAATAAACACTCACAACGCCCGGTCTGGGAATCGAAACCGCGATCCTACGACCGTGAGTCCGCTGCCGTAACCACTGGGCCATTGCGCCTCCACTGCAAGAATATGTATCAGGCTTTAAAAAATAAGCACTGGGGTTGTTTTCATTGTCTGAACCCTTTAAGATGGAGCCTCAGCATGGCCACAGCCCAATGACAGAAACAAGAGAAAAAAATCAAAGAAAGCCTTTATCGAGTTCTCAGCCCTCATCTTGCACATCTGCCCTCCATTCCTGCACATCTGAAAAACCTGCTTCTCTTTCTTCCTTCACCTCATGCGGGTTGTGATGACAAAAGCTTCAACGGTACCTATTCCTAGTCAGTTATAGCTGCAGCAAATTGTGTAACCCTTCATTCACTCTTATGCTGCATTGAATAACTTGCTCAACATTGTTTTTGCCTAGAAATTTTGATGCTCTACAACATCATCTCTACTCAACCCATAGATATATTAAATTGAACTCGTCATCACATCAATTTCATCTGGGCACGGGCAACTGTCCCCTCTTCCATTGACTAATCTCCTTCAGTCATCACCACCTCAACCACCACTAACACCACCACCACCACCACCACCGCAACAACAACAACAACATCATCATCTCCTCACTATAACTGTTTACGGCCAACCATCACCCCACCACCACCGCCACTACCATCACCACCACCACTGCCACCACCTCCACCATCGCCACCACAAGAGCCGCCCTAAAGTTCACGACTAAAGAGAAGCTTCTATTTGGTCATTTGACCTCCTAGAAATGGCAGCCAAATCTTTCCCACTTCACATTGTATCGTCTTAAAACAATGTGGTTCTGGACATACGAAAGATGTGAAGAAAGAAAGAAAGAAACAATGAAAGAACAAACAAACAAACAAAGAAGAAAGACAGGCTGGTTAAGGTCCGAAAGTCTTTGACTCATAGCTCTGCTCGATCAAGGTTGACGAGTTTAAACAAAAAAAAAAACGTATCACCACCGTAACATTACCACCTTCGCCACCACCGCAACAACAACAACAACATAAACAACACTACCAGTACAACCATCACCACCACCACCACCACCACCACCGCCATTAACACTCACTAATGCCACCTACATTGTCACAAACATAACCACCGCCATCACCATCGTCTTCTCTACTGCACTGAATCAACGAAGAAACCTTTACACGATCGCTGAACTTGCTAGAAATAGTAGTCAAAGTTCTCCCTAGATCACGCAGGCTACTCTCTTAAATAAATCTGGATAGACTAGAACAATGTAGTCGCAGTTGTTTAAAAGTGATAATGGTCATAGACGTCCTGGTGTTAAATAGCAACAAGTGAAAGAGGAAAGCTGTGATGTTATTTTGAGACAGCGCTCTTTGTGGCCGTTGGTGTCGTCAATGTTGTGATTGTTGTTATTGTTGTCAATGTTGTTGTTGATACTGCAGCTGTTTCTTACCGCAGTGTTGCAAGTTTTGAAGGTTATATGTACTTTGTGTGTCTGTAGCATTGGAGGTAGTTGCAGAAATGACGGCAGCGGCGGCGGCGTTGGTGGTGGTGGTGGTGGTGGTGGTGGTAGTGGTGGTGATAGTTTGTAGTAACGGTGGCGGTGATGGTGCCAATAGTTGTTGTGGTGATGATAATGTTGGTGGACAATAATGTTGGCGATGGTGGTGCTAATGATATTAGTCGTAGTGGTAATTATAGTGGCGTTAATGATAGTTTTGAAGCGATAATGTTGGTAATGATGATATTGGTGATGATAGTGCTGGTGATGATAATGTTAGTTATAATAGTGGGAACGGCAATAGTGCTGTTGATGAAGATAGTGGTGGTCATGGTGATTGTGATGTTGATGGTAGTGGTGTTGGTAATAGTGTTGGTAGTGATAACGTTAGTGATGATAGTGATTGTGATGATAATGTTGACAATGAAAATAGTGGTGGTGATGATGATAGAATTGGCGTGATAGCGTTAGTAACGATAATGTTGGCGATGGTAGTGATTGTGATGATGATAGTGTTGATGTGATAGCTTTGGTAACGATAATGTTGGGATGATAGAGTTTGTCATGATAATGAAGATAGTGGTGGTGATGGTGATAATATTGGTGTGATAGTAATGGTATGATAATGTTGGTGTTGATAGTTATTGTAATGAAGATAACGGTGGTAATGACGATAAAGTTGGTGATGATAATAATGGTATTGATGGACGTGGTGGCAGCACTGGATTAACCCATTGACCCAAATAAGCACGTGCTTAGGGCATCAAGAGACAGAGGTACCACAGAAATGAAAATGGTTTACGGCACAAAAGAAATCATTTTAAACTTGCTAAAATAATATTCGTAATGCCTTATCTATACTAAGTATAGAAGCAGAAGTTTTACGTAAAATTGATTTTAACGATATCGAACACTTTGCAAAAAAAAAACAAAAAAAAACGGAGAAAAATTTTCAAATATAAATAAAGTGGTAGTATACAAAAATAAGCATTATTTTGCATCTTACTGTGAATTTCGTTTCATTTTGAAAAATAAAAATTTATTTTATAGTTTATTATTGTTTAAATTTTGAATTATTTTTGTTTACATTTTGAACCATTTACATATACTTGAGGGCACCAAAACCTTTTAAGTGCTTAGGACCCCTATGGGTCTTAATCCAACCCTGAGTGGTGGTGATGATAGGGGTAGAAATGATAATGTCAGTGGTGCTAGTCTGCTGATGATAGTATTTCTTTTATATTGCAAAAGCTGCTACTGTTGTCGCTCCTGCTGTTGTTGCTCAGATCTCACTTTGTAAACAGACGAATGTCACAGCAATATCTCTTCAAACAAATCAGCTGGGTTGGTCATTATTTTCTCAATATGGACATCTGCCTTTCTCCTGGGGTACTTCCTGTTGTTTCATCAAAGTTGGCCAAAACTTAACAGAATTATAATAAAAGACAATTCAACCATGACCAGCCCATCTTTTTTTAAGGCACACCTATTTAGCGTGTCACTTTAAAAACAGGTAGGATGTGATTCGAGGGAGATTTGGCTGCTATATTTGTTAAGAGGATCCATTGTTGGTTCAAGTACGTTATGTTTTCATTGTGAGGTGATAATGATGTATGTAGTTATTGTTGTTGTAGTTTCGTTGTTTAATCTCAGTTTAGTTTAGCTCTGATCAAGCAAATCTAGGATCAAAGACCTCCCAATTATTACAATCTTATCATTTTGATTTGGACACGCCTATCTAGGACTATATTCACAAACTAGTGCTTCAGACATGATACCGACACTAACGTTGATGACAACAACGATGATGAGACGATGATGATGGGTGATGATAACGATGACGATGATGATGGTGATGATGATGGAGGTGGTGCTAATAGTGATGATGATGGGGTGGTGACGGTCACGACGACGACGACGATGACAACGAGTGTTGTTGTTGCTGCTGCTTCTGATTTTGTTGCTGTTCAGTAAGGCAGTTCTCTTTTACAAGACAGCCAAGCTAGAGCAGAATTGTTGTAAGTAGAGGATGACAACTGCCTGAGTCACTTGGTACCCAACCTCCAGCTCTTCTTACACTGATCTTACGGTTGGTTAGCAGAGAGTATTATTTGGAAGAGACGATAGCTTACTGAGCTGCTTGGTCAGAGGACAATGGTTCAAGTCCTGTTTGTCAATGCTGAGTTGAGGCAGTGGTCAAGAGACTCGCTTTCAGTAGCTGAGCCCGCTCAAAGGTAAGTAGGTAGCACAGTGAAGTACAGTCCATGAAGCTGTATATACCGTAGTGACTATAGTGGGATATCTACATTTAATGAGGTACAGTCCAAAGAGGTACTGCTGAGAACTATAATCCACCTAGCTGTAATTAGTTACTACTATGAAGTACAGTCCATCTAGTATGTAGGTACCACTATGACGTTCAGTTCATCTAGGTATAAGTAGGCAGTACTAAGTACAGCCCACCAAATTGCTAGTAGGTACACTTGTGGTACAGTATCTATCTCTAATAGTACTACTGTTAGGTACAGTCCACCTGGCTGTCAGTAAGTATCACAAGGAGATCATTTCACCTTATTGTAAGTAGTAATTTGGAGTACAACCTACCAAGTTGTAAGTAGGTACCATATAGGGTACAGATTACATAACTGGAAGTAGCTACCACGAGGAGATGACGTCACCTTATTGCATATGGGTTCCACTGTCAGGTATGGTTCATCTGACTGTAAGTAGGTACCACTGTGTGGTGCAATCTACCTAGCTGCAAGTAGGTGGTACCTCTTTGAGACGTAGTCTATCTAGCTGTAAGTAGGTACCACTGTTAGGTACAGTCCACATAGATGTATGCAGGTACCACTTTAAGGTTCAGTCCATCTAGTTGTAGGTAGGTACCACTGTTTGGTGCAGTCTACCTAGCTATAAGTCGGCACCTCTTTGAGATACAGTCCATCTAGCTGTAAGTAGGTACCACTGTGCAGTACAGTTTACCAAATTATAAGTAGGTACTATGAGGTACATAGAGTCCACCTAGGTGCAAGTGAGGCACGGTTCACCAGGCTGTAAGTAGGTACCTCTGTGAGATATAGACCATTTAGTTGTTAATGTTTGTAGTGTTGGTGGTGATGGTAGTAATTAGTTATTGTTGCTGTTGTAGGTTGTGGTGGTGTTGGTGGTAGTAAGAGTGGTGGACTGATGATAGTGATGTCGATAGAGGTGATGGTATTGATGGCGGTGATGATGATGATGGTGATAGTGGCGGTGATGGCGTCGATGTTGCGGATGGTAGTGGTGATGGCGAAGGTGCTCGTTTCTCAGGGTAAAAATTGATTCTCCGGTGTGTTATCAGAGACTTGGATGTTTGTGTGAGGGGTGGGGGCATGTGTGAGATGGGGTGAGGGTCGTGTGTGTGTGTGTGTGTGTGTGTGTGTGTGGTGTGCGTACGTGTGTGAGTGTGGGTGTATTAATGTCTCTCTCTCTCTCTCTTTCTCTAGTACACACACACACACTGACTACCACATGAACGAGGGAGCTTTTACATGGTCACTCGAACTGCTAGAAATAACAACTACAAATTTTCACTGTCATAATAAAAAGTATACTATGGACACTTGTCCCCGAGAAACAAAAGTTGAGATGATCACGACTGGAACAACTTTTATTTCTAAGCCAGCTTCAATCAGTGCTGACCTGGAGTTAAACAACAACAACAACAACAACAACCATAGCGGTTATAAGAACAAGCCCATAATAATTACAGCAACAACAACAACAACAACACTGAATACAATAACATCAACAAAAACAACAGCCACACTAACTATTCTAGCTACAACATCGCTAGATTCAAAAACTATAAGTAGGTACTACAAGGTACATGGAGCCCACCTAGGTGCATGTGAGGCACGGTTCACCAGGCTGTAAGTAGGTACCTCTGTGAGGTAGCGACACTAGCTACGGTTCTTGTTCAAAACGGGGGCACCAGTTTTCATTAATGTTTTATGTTTGAACAAGATCCCTAGCTACACTAAGTACAAGACCAAATACAACAACAGCAACAACAATAAGACCAGCAGCAACAATAACAACAGGAACAACAACAACAAGGCGGCGAGCTGGCAGAATCGTTAGCACGCCGGGCGAAATGCTTAGCGGCATTTCGTCTGCCGTTACGTTCTGAGTTCAAATTCCGCCGAGGTCGACTTTGCCTTTCATCCTCTTCGGGGTCGATAAATTAAGTACCAGTTACGCACTGGGGTCGATGTAATCGACTTAATCCCTTTGTCTGACCTTGTTTGTCCCCTCTGTGTTTAGCCCCTTGTGGGCAATAAAGAAATAAGGAACAACAACAACAACGACAGCAAGAACAACAATGACAACAAAATCTATGACGACGATGAAAGTTTAGATGTAATAAAGCAAACAGCAACAACAACGCTAACAACAATGTTAGCTAGAATAACCTTAACAACAACAACAACAATAAATTTAGCTGCAACCATCGCTGCAAGAAAATCATTAGTTACAACGCTAGCTAAAACAACAGCAGGAACAACAACAAAATTAGCTATAACAACAACAACAATAGTACTAGTTACTATAAGAAAATCATTAGATACAGTACTAGATACAATAAGTATTACTTGTGAAAATAACATTAGATACAATAAGAAAAACACAGGATAGACCAACACTAGCTATTAGTAATAATAGCAGCATCAGGTATAAAAACATTGAATAAAATAACAGGCCAGCGAAATCTTCCTAAAATCACACCGCGCTGTCTTAAATAAGGAAAGACACATTAGATAACGCAGTCTTCTATTATCAAATAATTATTAGATAACGACTACAATGCTAGCTATAAGAACAACATCACTAACTACAACAGTGTTAGCAAAGAACATCACTAACAGTGTTAGCAAAGAACAACACAACTATTCAATGATAAAAACGAAACTGTTAAGCTTCAACAACACTTAGTACTAATGTTAGCTACAACAGTATTTGTTAACTGTAACAGAGATATCGCTAGCTATAAGAATAAAGTTATCTACAACTTCAACACTGTTACCTACAACACCAGCACTTCAGTTACAGTTATACACTGTTAACTACAGTACCAACATTGTTGGCTACAATAAAAAAAACATTGTTAGTTACAACAAGGAATCCACACTGTTAAAGTTGTAGTTGACAGCTTTTTCTTGTAGTTAATAATGTTACTGCTAACTACAGCAGAAAGATCAGAAATATCACTAGCCACATCTATAACAGTGTTAACTACCATAACAACACTACTAGCTACAATAACAACGCTGTTATCAACAACAAGAACAGAGTTA